>NC_089594.1:24319568-24401638 GCF_019320115.1 Miscanthus floridulus
ACTTAGGCAAGCCTTGGTGGCGAGCTGAACCACGGGATAAATTTTGTGTCTCACATGCTTTACTTTGTATTCTTGCTGGTTCAACTCTTTGCTAGCTGATTGTTAGGGTTTGATATCACGATCCTCTCTTGTGTGAGATTTCTGTGATATCTAGTCTTCGAACTAGATTTTTTCTTTCTATTACAGGATTGAGCAGCTGAGAGGGTCAGGTTACTATCTGCAAAATCTCAACGTTGTCTGCTTTATTTTTGAAGAGCAGCAGTGCCGCCCTATAAGGCCGGCAGTGCCGCCCTCTATTCTAACAGTGTTTCGAGTTGAATTTGTAGGATTGAACTGCTGAGGGGGTCAGGTTACTATCTGTGAAATATCAACGCTGTCTACTTTATTTTTGAAGAGCGGCAGTGCCGCCCTATAAGGCCGGCAGTGTCGCCCTCTGTTCTAACAGAGTTTTAAGTAGAATTTTTACAGGCCTATTCATCCCCCCTCTAGGCCTCCTAAACGACATCAAGGTCCTTTCAAGCCCAAACTATTTATTCAAATGCCCTTATTATTTTATTTAGATATTTAGGTTAAATAATAAACATATACCAAATATACTTCATAAATTCTCAGAAATTTACAGTGGCTTACTAGTGCTACCAATAGACTATTGTAAAAGTTTTATGCCATTTTACCAAGTAAAACATCCTATAAAAAAATGACAAGACATAAAGGCTTAAAATAGCATAAATAGAAAACCCTAGTGAAAAGTGTCAAGCAACAGATTTCATATTTTTCTTAGCATCCATACGGTACTAGGACAACCTCCAACACATATCACGAATATTGGATTCATAAATAATTTATAAAAATTCATACAAGGATCACCTAATTATAAAAGAAAAATCTATAACTAAAAATCTACTCATGCACTGACCCTCAAATTTTTACCAGAGCTTATACTTGTCAAGAACAAATCACCACATAAATTTCATAATTTTTGGAGCACAGGAACTCCAGATATAAATTAAACAAGTTTACATACATTTGAAAACACATTTCAAGTTTCATTTTAAATCTTCCAGAAACTTTACTACAATTGCTAATATTATATTTTTCATAAATACTAAACTTCACCCAGATCCTAACAAAATTTGAACCACCAAATTTGGATTTCCCAAACTCCAGATATAAAATTTACAAAACAGCATGAAATCTGAATTTAAATGAGCTATCCTATTCTCTACTGTCGCTGACCGGTGGGACCCGCAAAACAGTTGACCCCACATGTCAATGACACGAAACAGAGCAGCGGCGCTACACAACGCTTGCGCGGCCAGAGCTTGTCGCCGGTGAGCTCGCCGATGGTGGCATCTACACATCAGGACCCCCACGACCTCCCGCACCTACTGGTGCCACAAGATGGGCCGATGGCCGAAGCTACAAATGGCGACGGCGTTCATGGCGGCTCGACGGCGCTACGCCGGCGATGACCACAGAGACCCAATCACAACTAGGATGAGCATCTACGACCCCTGGCTAACCTAGCGCATAAGCTATCGCAGCAAGAGGTGGACGGAGATGGCGTGGCCACGACGACAGACTCGGCGGCAGAACTCCGGTGAGCTCATGCGCGGTGCTGAGGCTTTACCGGCACGGTCAGTGAGCACGGGTGGGCACGGTGAGATGGTAGGAGTATGGTGAAACTTCCACAGTGGCTAAGGAGCAATGCGGGCGAGCCTAGCGCTGTAATGGCGACGACGAAGGTGGGAAGTACTCGGCTGCTGCTGTGGTGCTTCGACCAGTGAAGGAGGAGGCAGAAAAGCGAAAATGGGAGCGCGGCTCAGTGCGGGCGGATGCTGGGGTGATAAGGCTGGCTCTGGCCTGGCTCTGCCGCGCTGGGTAGGGCGTCAGCGACGCACGGCCATCCTCGCTTCCACGCGGTACGCAAGCTCTGTGATGGTCGGCCACCGAGTTGTTTGATTCAGTTCATTCAGACTCGCGATGCTATGCCTGACAGCGCACTTTCGTGGAGCTTGATCTTCTAATCCATGAAGTATTAGCGCACATAATCAAAACCAAACTTGTAGCTCAATGTACCAACTTTAATTATTCTTAAAGGGTCATGTGCTAACTCTCAACGAAAACCGAGTTATATCATCCCAAAGTTGAGGTTTTCAAACTGTCAGTTAACTGACTTGGCAAAATTTTACAAAGTGTTGCAACTAGTGTTTTGTTGATTTTTGTGAGCTCCAAAAGACTAAGCTATGCACCTTATCATCTCATGACCCAAAAATAAAAGTTGTTCCCCATATCAAATACTACAACTTTGCTTTAGTGACCACCTACATGCAAAGTCTCTAGCATATGGTTCAAACTTGGTCAAACCTATTACATTCAAATGATGACTTGTTCATGAACTATGACTTAGTGACTCATTTAGCCCTAGCCATGAATACCAAAGTTGTTCATAATGATACTCTAAATATGTTTAAGCTAATTGCAAGGTCACACAATCATTTCATACATTAGTTGCTCATAAAGCTTTTCAGGTCAACACACATAGCATCACTTAAGTACATGGTCATGAAAAATGATCTTCAAGAACAATGTTACATTTGTCACCCTAAGTGTAGCTAATATGTTTTAGTGACTCACATCAACCATCTACATGTATTCACTCATGATCATATGCATATTTTCCAAGAAACATGAAATAACAAGCAATGTTTCATATGTTTCAATCACATGTTTCAGGTGTAAATGCTTATATATGAATGCTTGATGCTCATGCTCATGCTATGCAAGTCAAATTATGCAAGGCTAACACCTAGGGTGTTACAGCGCACGCCGCCGAGGCCGGGGAAGAAGCAGGGGGAGACCATCTCCAAGGGACACAGGAACTACGACCTCCGGGGCATGGCTTTGGGAAATGGAGCAGCCGCTCACTACCCCAGTGGCATGGCGCCGCTCCAAGTGAGCTCCTACTCTAGTGAAAAGCTAGCAACCAGCCTCAAGCTTGAGCAGAGCACAGCTTGCTCACTCTTCTTGTACTAGCACACCGTAGCTGTGAGAACAGAGGTCCAAGAAGAGGAAAAAGGAAGCTCTCTGGTGGTGCCGGTGCGTGCTTGCTTGCTTGCGGGTGGCAGAGTAGAGTCGGCCATCCATGGACGCCTACGAGCCAACCAAGGTGGTGTTCTCGCAGATCCAGATGCTGGACCCATACCACGCCGCCAAGATCATGGGCTTCCTCCTCATCCAGGACCACGGCGAGAAGGAGATGATACGACTCGCCTTCGGCCCCGAGGCACTGCTCCACACCGTCATGGGCAAGGCGCGCAAGGACCTTGGCCTGCTCCCAACACCGGGCTCCGGCCCGGGCACGCCCACCTCCGCCGCGCACTCGCCGTTCCTCCTCTCGCGCCAGAACTCCGGCCGCAGCGGCGGTGGTGGCGTCGGCACTGCGTCGTCGCCGCTCTCGGTGTCGTCACCCTCGTCGTGGGCACCGTCGCCCGTGTTCTCCAGGAGCAACAGCGTCGTCAGCAATGGCGTGGCGGTGGAGGATGCGTTGGCTGCCGTCGGGGAGGACCTCATGAGCCCGGCCGCAGGCGATAATGCCCCGTCGTCGCCCTTCTTCGCCGTCGGGGACCCGCTCCTCGATGAGCTCCAGCTGCAGGAGCAGCTCATGTTCCTCAACAATGCCGGCGGCGGCCACCAACTGCCCCTGTTAGACGCCGTTGGGTTCTTCCTGTACGACAGCCTCGGCTGGGCCAATGGCGGTGGCCCAGGGCACCACCGGAGCTCGTCGGTCAGCGAACTCTACCTCGGCACCGCCGGAGCTCGTCGGTCAGCAAGCTCTGCCTCGGCAGGGCTGACGGACTTGGCTGGAAGCCCTACATGCACTACGCCCGCGGGTACTGCAAGAACGACAACTCTTGCCGGTTCATGCACGGCGGCCTCCCCGACGATGCCACCGCTCTCGCCGGTGCTAAGATGGACACCGCCACCTTGGAGCAGCAGTGCCAGGACATCCTGCTGCGCTCCAAGTTCCAGCGCCTTGCCACCGCCGCCGCCTTCCCCTACTCCCCGACTGGCTCGCTCCCTGGCTCCCCGTCCGCGGCTACCAAGTGCCTCAACTTGTTCCAGGAGCCTGGCGTCGAAGAAGTCGACCACGCACACGTCGGGGTCCCCCGCTCGCGCCCGCAGCGCCGCCTCCAGCCTCGCGAGCGCGGCCGCCGCCAGCAACGCGTCGCCGGGGCCTGGCCCGCACCCGTCGATCGCCAGCACCCGCACCCTGCCCCTGTCCTCCGTGTTGCCCGGGCTCAGCGCGCCGCCCACGCCCAGCGCGCCGTCGAAGAGGAACTTGCTCTCCAGCAGGGAGAAGATCTCGTAGCAGAGCTTGCCCAGGTCCACGTCGGGTGAAGGCGACGCCATAGCTGCAGCAGATGGGAGAGATGGACGGGAGATGGGTGGCGTGAGCAGGAGTGTGGCGAGCTGTCGGTTGCGGTGGTGGTGATGGCTCGACGGCTCAGCGCGCGCTCACGGCCTGCTTATAGATGGCCACACTGCAGCCAGCCACCACACCAGTGAGCGTTTCTGCTCTGCTGCGCGCCTACGCCAATAGGAGGAGGCGGGTTCTGAAGATAAAGAAAGGCAAGGGGTTTTCTGTAAATGTACGTTGTATTTAAGGTTAAATAAATAGTATGGACCTACAGGGAACCATTTTAAAAATTTATGGACCCAAAAATACAGTTTCAAAGTTGATTAACCTATATGATTGGTCTATATGATACCCCAACGAAAGTTAATGAACCTATGACGCATTTGACTCTTATTTATATTACTAGTAGTCGCTGCATGCTTCATGCTGTCGTCATCCATGTCATCCGTATGTGGATCGGCCGAGGCAATACATGCATGCTGTAACGGATCTCAATGCAATGGAAGGCTAGTCTCAGCGACTCTTCCCGATCGATCGCCGTCACGTTTGGCGGCTGTATGTAGGTGATATTTTTCTTTCCATCTACTGTTGCCTATTGTTAATTGATCTATGTAGGTGCTAGGCCCTGCCTGCTCATAACTCTATGTAGAGGTTCAATTTCTAATCCTCAAGGATATATATATGATCCTTAGTTCTCTCTAATCCAGACTGGAAGCGTTCATCGCACCACAAGTTAATCGGCAATTTTGTATGAAAGTTGTCCTTTCAGATGCTTATTTCATTAGCTATGACTAGCCACTCCTACCACACTAAATAGTCAAAACTGATAAAATGTTGGCACAAAATCCGATACCAGAATCCAGCACCTCAACCAGGTCCTAAATCAGCAATCACACGAACCCGAAATAGCTGACCACATATATCAGCGGTAAACGATCGTGGATTATTTACTGCTGGCTGGTTTGGTGCGAGAGAAAAATATTATTCCAGCTTATAATCCACGATCGTATACGAGCAAGCGAACATGCAGTATTAGTATATCTCTGGTATTAAGTTCATAAAGCCTATTTAATTCGGCAAATTTGAGTATTCGACACCCTACCACGCAACCAGAACTACACTGAAAAGTCTAGTCCTCAGTGGCAGCCCAGCCTACGATCAACCATTCCCAACTTAAGATGTCAAAGCAAGCACACATCGACCTCTAAACCTAGATATTCGAATAAATACCACAAACATATGACCAATAACTTTTTGATAGACTATAATCATCATTAATATTAATAGCCACCATAATTGTTCCGCTTTCTATATAGCGAAAAATATAACGAAAAAACTGCTCACTATATGCCGGAACATATGTCCTCAGATCTTTAATATATATAAAACTGCTCAATATATGTCATTTAAGAATAGTCTAGTAACCCATTAAATCTTGACCCATATTACTCACCATCATCATTATGTAAACTTGTAAAGTAGCCCATCTGATCATCATCTAGATTCCTAGCTCACATATGTCATCATGAAAAAAAATTACAATGTAACCCTTCAATATAATTTACATTTAAAAACATAACCTAAAGCAACCTCTAAAGCTAAATGGCATACACATATCATTATAAGAAATACCAAAACACTTCTCTACATACTTCTAAGTTATCCTTTTTTCATTATTAATATAGACAAATTAACTCAAGCTTGGAGAGCTCATATATGCATGAAGTGATCGATTTCCAAGCCAAATAAAAAGTTGAATGTGTAGGTGCAATGTAAAGGGGAAAATAGAATGGAGATGGAAAATATATAAAGTAGTAATTGGTGGTAACTAAAGTATATAGGATGCTACCCCTTTTATATTAACTTTTATGAATTTTGTATTGAATATTTTGGCTCATAAACCATTTTAAATTAAAAAATATTTCAACTATAAAGTTTTAGATCTCTTCGAAAAATATAGTTTTCGTATAGTGAGTCTCAATTCGTTGTCATTTGGGAAAAAAATTCAAAAAAAATAAATTTCAAGATCCAAAAATTCAACAAAATTGGGCCTGTAAATGATCTTAAATAGAAAACTTAGACAATTGTAAAGTTTTAGATCTCGTCAAGCTCTACACTTTTGATATACCATTTGTTTCCATCTGAATTAAATTTAAAAAGATATGAATTTATTTGTTCGACATCTATTTTCAGAGGCGATTGACACCCCTGAAAACCACCCTTGAAGAAAAGGGTATGCGATTGTAAAAATCATCTGCGTAGTTGAAATGAGAGAAAGTAAAGATAAGTAATTTTTGCTTGTCACGTCCTCCAAATTTATACACTACTAGCAAAAGTGCCCGTGCTTTGCAACGGGAAGAAATTAATCCTAGGACATTGGAAATGTATTTACAAAATAAGAAAAAAATCATTTATTTTTTAATTATAATTGAACAAGTCTGTTCACTGAATTTATAATTAACTGTAACATTGAGGACTTTCATGTAAAATTACCTAACACAATAGCACCATGTATTGTATGCTTTGAATTTTGCATGAAGTATAAAATGGGTTCGTGTAACAAAATTTCAGATGCTAGAACATTAACATGTAGTACAATATTACTTCGCTACTTCAATATCACCAACGAAATATGGTTCAATAACTTATAAATCAACAAAGCATCCTTTGATTTTATATTCATGAGATGATCAGCTGACATGTGCATCATCTAAAACAAACGGGGCAGTTTTGAGTAAATAACATCCATTTAGAGATTAAAATTTTCTAAGGAACTGTTGGACTGATGATAGTGGTTGATAAAGGGTCTGCTTGGTTCTGGGCGTAGCTCGCCTCGCCTTGTCTTGCTGCATCAGCACGAACGACGAGGAGCTCGCTCGGTCGAGCAAGCCGATTTGGCTCTCCCACAGGAGCAAGCCAAATCTTGCTCATCCCAAAGAAAGTAGATTCCATTAACCAATACAAATTTCTCCACATTAGATAGAGATCAATAGTTAGATTAACATTAAGATCCACAAAAGTCATCATTTGTCGGTCCAATTTTGTACTTGAAGATAAAACTAATAAGGAATGGACAATGGTCATTGTTAGGAAAAATGATTGTCTTTCAAATCAATTTTGGACTTCTACATTAAATTAACATGGCATGAACAATGAGCAATGGTCATTGTTGGGTGGGTAAAAAACAGTTCTTATACAAATCAATGTTGTGGTATGCCATACTAAGGACAAATTGAATATCGAGGTCATGATGTCAAAATGAGTTGCTCATAAAAACTCATAAACAGTAAAGAGCAGGTTTCTCATCTCCATGGAGCAATGGATAACAGCAGATCACCTCATATAATATTTCTTTACCAAAATTTGTTTGAATTAATTCTCCAACATTTTCAATGCATGATTGGACGAGAGCCTGCAAACAAATTAAAAAATATATTAGGACCAAATCCAATCATCTAACTGCATGAGATGCTTATAAGGAGGATAAGATGTTTATGTTTACTCCAGGTGCTTGAAGCGTACAGAAAAGTTAGTTGATCTTATTTAAGAACCCGTTTGTATTGGTGGTGGGACTAATTTTTATAAGGGTGTGCTTAATTAGGTAGTATTCTCTCTTTAAGCACTAATGCTTAAGCACCTTGCATTATACATGCCCTAAGCTCAGAGCCAGATTGCAAACAGGAGTGAATGTAACCTGGAATACATCCATTTCCATCCACGAGGTATTTCATATTTGCGGTGCCATTAGTATTTAGTAAGTATGCTTCTAGTACATAGAAAATAGAATTCCATCGAGATAAGTGCAACGACAAGACAGGCCAAGATGCAGAAATACAATAAGAATCAGTGGTAACTTCAGAAACAGAAGGGCAATAACCAGGGACGAAGCCAGAAAAAAATTTAGGAGGGGCTGAACAAAAGAATAGAGGTTTTTTTATCTTCTCTTAGCCTTAGCCCCTCCTACCTAATACATATATGCATAAAATTTTAAGGAAGGGCTTAGGGAGGCTCCACGTGCCCAGGATCGGTAGGGGGGCTAGAGCCCCCCCCAGCCCCACCGCTGCCTCCGTCGCTGGCAATAACCTATATTATTTCAAAGGGTTGGATACAGAATAGTCACTACGCAGATAAAAAGGGTGGATACACAAGCAATGCTGCAGGTGACCTACTACTGCACATAATTTACTGTCCACTTATTGCTTCCTTTCTATAACCATGGCTGTTCACACAAAACATTGTGCACTGAGATCAGTAGCCTGCAATTAGAGGTTTTGTGATTAAACTGTATCTAACCATGTTGCAAGAATTAACACACTTCTTAAAAGAGTGATATTGGTCACTTTAATGAAATAGGTACGGGCATCACCTCAGCAAGCTCACTTTTGATCAACAGTTCATGTCGCCTTTGTAATGGATCCTTCTTGCTCTCAGACACAATTTGCATGCCTACTAAGCCATTGGGATCGTCATCAATCACACCATCTACTTTATTTTCTAATTTAACTTCGGTAGCTGTCTCTGATATCTCACCCTGAACCAGAAACATCAACTATTTAGGATATCTTTCTCCATAGAATACTTGGACATAAAAGAGTAGCTAACTTGCCTCCATTGAACTAAGAGAAGGCACATTGTAGTTTAGACAAGCCAGATCATCCAGAGAAAGCGTGAGCAAAGAGGGTGAAGTAGTTGCAGCAATTGTTGTCTCACATTCTGTTCCAGCAAATAAATCCATTAGTAAAGTCTTAAGTGCGCAAGTTTACAAAATATGAAATAAAGATAAACTATTTGGACAAAGGAAAACTATTACCTTGTCAAAAATGATTTGCGTTAAATGTTTGGCCAGCTCTTGAATCACAATCTTCCAGGCCAAAAATAAACTTTTAGTGTTGCCCATTTCTGACTGCTCGCAACAAGAGACATGATTTTCTCAGAAAGCAGACTGTAGGTGCTAACCAACCTTAGAAACAAGCTTTGTGTCATCAACAATGGAAATAATGGAGATAAGGAACTGGATGAAAAAGAGATGTGTTAGTAGAGCACTGAGGGTAAATCCAAAGCATTTGCAAGAACAAACTTGAATCTTGTCTAGAAAAGGGAGAAATGCTTCACAGGTCACAATATCTCATAGTTTAAGAGCAAAAGAATTTTAAATAAATAGTCATTACTCACAAGACATCCAAAATCACTTAGAGCAAGCTTCATAATGCGCCCCTTCAAACTTTTAATAATCTTCTTCATGTCCTGAAACACATTGCCATGTCCATTTAGTCTTGTTAGTACATACAGCAGAAAATAAATACGCAATAAGGAGTGCTCAGTACAGTGTAGTGCATAATTCAATTTGCAAAGATACAAGCGCCACAAAATTTATACAAAACTAAAGCAGCACTGAATAAATCAATAGCGGATAGTGGCGGAGAAAGTGATTGATCTGGAGTTAACATATAATAAGAACCTGTACAGAAATACCTTTGCACTGCCATGCTTGAGGCAACTAATTCCCAATTTTAAGTGAACTGAATCACACATAGATCAGGGCATGGGAAGGTTCAGTTCCACTGCAAGACAGGACATTGAAAGATACTGTCCATAAGAAATTCCAAACATCAGCTCATACTCCAGTTCGTCCTCCTACCGTTCCATGCAGTCCTCCCCCAGGCCGCTGCCGCGGAGGTAGCTCACAGAGAATAGCATACCAACTACTCTTGTTAGTATACTACTCAGTGTTATGTAAGAAGAAAAAAGCACATATGAATACCTAGTATTAACTAAACCTAGCGAATCCAAAGAGAATAGCATATGAACTACTCCAGTTTAAAAGAGAAAAAGAAAAAAAACTAAAACTACTTATAGCAACATCAAGAAGCAAACCTTGCTGGATCGTGTGTACGGTGACATCAAGAGCTTTTGTTCTTGTTCAGCATGGCAAGATCAGGCTTCTGTACTTGTTCAGATCCGCGAGATCAGGATTTAAAGCCTACAAAAACAGGATATCCCAATGGCACCTTTTAAGTTTAGTTTCAACCGAAATCTCTAATATATAAATAGAAAAAAAGTGAAGGAATTTGTGTCTGAACGTGGAGTCCATGTGGGACTTACCATGGATTTTTCCCCGATTCGAGCGGGTGTTTTAGAAATTTTTAATAGGCTATTTATCCCCTCTAATTGTACCTTTCACCTCCGCCGCCTGAGCCTGCTCGCCGTCGGGTCGCTCGGCTTCGGGTGATGGCCAGAGGTCGAAGACAAAGTTGACGTGTGGGGCCCACGCGTCAACAAGTAGACAGAGAAAAGTAACCAGGGTGAATAGGTTATTTCGCATGCTCTATAGGTCTTCTCAGGCTCACTGCTACGCTGCGTGACTGCGTGCCATATCCGTAAAAATAGTAAAAACATAAAAAGTTCACTGTTTAGGATGGTAAGAGCAAATAAAAGTGGCAAACGAAAGACTGTCATCCGTGACTATAGAAAAAAAAAGTTTAAAATCCCTGAATTTTTTCCCGATTCGAGCTGGTTTCTTCGTTGGATTGGATTTCGATTCCAACTCGCTACGTGGATGGAGCGTCGGTGATGCCATGAACGTCGACCAATGCAGCGGCGCCAGCTTGCGGCAGCAGGGCCCGGGAGGAGGCAGCGCAGACTGCTCCATTGAGCATCGGCGCTGCACGCGAGACGGGAGGAGCGGCGGCGCTGCGTCGGACACGGAGGGAGGGAGGGCCGAGCCGAACTCGGAGCGGCGCGACGCCGGCGTGTGCGTACGGCGGCGCAGCGTTCTTGCGGATCTGTGACGGAGACGGAGAGAGGGAAGGCGAACTCGGAGCGGCGTGCGGCGTGCGGCGTGTGCGTACCAAGGTACAGCGTGCGTGCGATTGGAATTGGAATAGGATAAGCGGAAAAAAAAGGAAAGTCACGGGCTGAATACAACTCGGAAGCCCAACATGAGCCCGACCAGTTTCAGGACGAAACCAAGTGAATAGTTGGGCTGAACGAAAATATAAAGCGAACAGAAATTTTGTCTTTTATTATTAGGGATAGATTTGTTTTGTACTACCTATCTAAATTAGTCATTACTGACTATTAAACATTTTTTTGGGGGTGATGTTGAGAGTGAAAAGACTGGAAAATAGAGCAATGCGCGCACATGGCCACGAATTGGAACGTGCACGGTGCGAATCTTCCATTTTTATCGTGTTCATAAATGCCTTTCTCCCCCCTATATATTCCGCATCCACGGATGACGGAACAGTGCTTCTGTGTAAGTACTACAGCAGTAGGCCATTAGGGAGTGAAAGAAGCGAAAGAAGGGCCGAATGTTCAAACCTACCCAGCCCTTGTTTAGTTGGCCGGGGCCGCCAAATTTACTGTAGTATTAACTAATTAGGTTTAAAACGTTCGTCTCGCAAAGTACAATCAAACTGTGCAATTAGTTTTTGATTTCGTCTACATTTAGTACTTCATGCATGTACCGCAAATTTGATGTGACGGGAAATCTTCTTTTTGCATAGTGCCAAATTCAGGAGTTTGGGAAACTAAACATCCCCCAGTTTAGTTACCAGGACATGCATGTTACTGCTTAAGATGTTAAGAGCATCTCCAAGAGTTACGAATTTCTTTCTAAAACCGTAAAGTTTTTCAACTCATCAAAAATATATATTGGGAGATGAGATTAGGAACTCTTTACTCGTCTTAAACTACTACGCATACTTAGCAATATATTAGTCTGTCAGGTCCCAAAAATTATATTTCCTTCTCTAGACGAAATCGATGTTACCGTGCAACAACGATTATACTCGGCAACAAACATGTCCCATACACTATACATGCACATGCAAGCATCGACAACGAAATCTCCGCGGCAGAGCATTTTGCTATTCTGAAGTCTGAACCGCTGCGAACCTACAGCGGAACGCTGCATTTTTTTTCATTTTCCCCCGCCGCTAGTGCGGTCACGGTCTCCGCCGCAGCCCGTCGCACACGCACAGGCACAGCACAGATTGCCATTGCCTGCCGCTGCCGGCCGAGTGCCCACCATGCATGCACAGTGCCAAACTGCAACCAGAGCAGGCAAACCCCAGAACGTGTAATTCACTGCGGCCACCAACCCGTCAACCACAACCACAACCACAACAAGTAACCACCACAAAAATTACATGTTTATGGGATATGGATTTAGTACAAAAGTTGTGTACAATGTTACGGCTCTCACATTGGAAAGGCTGAACAAACTAAACAAACACATTCTGGTGTTAGAGATTCATCCAAATCACACCATTTCATGTGAAGCGAAAAGAGAGGTTTTGTTGAACCGGCACTACCACTGTTTTAAAGGACTGCATGTAGGGTTTCGAGGCCGGGACTTCTTCATTCCTCGGGGCTTAAAAGACAGATTGGGTTTCCTCAATTGGCTGTTGCCCTTACATTTATGCTAGTAGAAAATCTAAAGTCCAGGTCTTATTTAGATTACAAGTTTTTTCACTCTCTCTCCATCACATCAAATCTTTGGACACATGCATGGAGTATTAAATGTAGATAAAAAAATAATTAATTACATAGTTTGATTGTAAATTACGATACGAATCTTTTGAGCCTAGTTAGGCCATGATTGGACAATAATTGTTAAATACAAACGAAAGTGCTACCGTGCTAAATATTGATTCCTAACATCAATCTAAACAAGGCCCCAGACTGTATACAGCAACTCTATTCTCCTTCAGAAGATATTCTTTTCCCTTCTTCGCCCTATTCGTTTGGGCTGGTTTGGCTTATAAGCCATGGCTGAAAGTACTGTTGGGTGGTTTAGTGTGGAAAAAAAATATTATTCGTTGGCTGATAAGCCAGGCCTTATAAGCCAAACACGAGCAAACGAACGTGCTGCTTGTCATTCAAAGCTGCATATAAATGAGCTTTGCAGGTCTTTAATCCGGACTCCATATCCCTCCCGATGGATACATGTAAGCGTTGATTGGCCAGATTTCTAGTGCTAACAACTAACAAGACTATCTTAGCCCTTCTTGTTTAGGGCCCGTTGGTTTTCTCGCAATCGTGGCATGGAAGATTTCCACATGGAACGATAGGCCAATTTATCAGCATGTTTGCTTGGTTATAAACGATCGTAAATTTTCAGTCAGAACAGTATTTTTCTCTCACACCAAACCAGCCAGTCGTAATAATCCACGATCGTATACGATCGTGTCAGCCCTATGTAACACCTCTGGTGTTTTGACCTAATACTAAAATTTGACATGTCATCATGTGCATTGCAAAGCATTCATATAGTATAAAGTTTTGAATGCATTCACTAAATAAGGTTTATTTCATAATGTTGTTATTTCATGTGATGTGTTTCAAAAACCCTAAATACAGATCATGACCACAAGGGTCAAATTTCATGTGTTCATGTGAGGCCATGTGTCATTTGACTCAAATAACCCTAATGGGCCATGTTACTGGTCAAAAATCAAAATCTAAGTGAAAGAAAGACAAATCAAATTTGAATTCATATTCAAATTATAAAAGTCCTTTTTGCCCCTTTTTACTAATTCAAAATCCATGAGGAATTTGGGGTTGAGGCAAAAAGCAAAGTTGGAGATTATTTTATAAGGATCAACTTTGGTATTCAAAGTTTTTCAAGTTTACATACAAAATTTGGAGTAATTTTGGAATGATTCAAATCTTTAAATGTACCCCAAATGTGAAATTCAAAATGGAGGCAGAATTTGAAAATGTTTCTTAAACCAAAGTTGTAGTACTTGAAAAGTTGAGCAACTTTCATTTTTGGAGATTTTCAACTTATTTAGAAAATTTCTGAGTAATTTGAGATATGAATGCAGTGGCAGTTCTGTAATTATTTCAAAATTTCATCTCCACCTCACTGCTTGCCGCCGGCGCCACGCGGAGTTCACCGCCGTTCGGTTTTCACTGCTTTCACGCGCAGTGACACGCCGATGTCACCGTGGCAAGTCCGCCCGTGCGTTGGCGACACCGGACGCCTCCTTCCAGGCTATAAATAGCCACCGTCGTCGCCGTCGCTCCCATTTCTTCCCTCTGCTCTGCTCCGCCACCGCGTAGCTCCGCCGCTCGCCGTTGGTCTCGTCGAGCCGCGTCTGTCGTTCCTAGCTACGTCAACGCGAGCGCTTTGGTCTTGTGCTCCTCCTCGACTTGCTCTCGTCGCTGGTGTTGGCCAGAATCGCCCGGCGCAACCCGTCTTCCCCGTGACCGGTTAGAGCTCCGCCGCGACTGCCTTCACCGTGGCCAGGCTACTCCAGGCCATCTCCGACTGCGCCAAGCACATCATCGTGATCACTGTGAGCTCCTGAGCGTGTTGCTCACTCTTCCGTTGACTGTACTGCGTCGTAGCCCTAGTTACATCGACCACCGTCGGGTCCGTGCCGCCATGGCCGGCGTCGAGTTCCTTCCGGTGTGTCCTTTTCTATTCTGAGGCTTGGGATAGGTGCGCGACTTGGTGTAGATCATGTAGGAGCAGTTCGTGTCGCCGGGGAGTCACCACCGGCGCGTTTTGCTGGCTGGAGCTGGCCGCGCCGCCGTGCCTTGCCCACTGTCGCTGACGCGTGGGGTCAGGCTGTCAGTGATGCTGAGGAAGAAGAATAGTGAGCTTTGGTTATTTTCTGATTTTGAATAGTGCAGAAATTTGGCAATTTTGTAGGAATTTATTTACACATTCAAAAATTCTGAAAATTTTTGTGTAGCTTCTGTACATATTCTAGTATGATTTAAAAATTTGAAACTTGGAATTTGAATAAATTTTTAATGTTCAAATATTTGGTCCATTAATTGAAAAATGCAATTTCCATGATTTTTGTAGGTCACTATATAACTCCAAAAATTATGAAATTTATTTTGGTACACTAATTTATCATGAGGAAGCTTACATAAAAATTTGAGCTTAATTGGACAAAGTTTATTTTATACCTAATATAGACTTAAGTATTTAATTAATTATTCATTTAATCAATGTTTAATCAATTAAGATTTGTTTGACTTTAGAATTGATTGTTGACCTTGGGTCATTAACTTATAATGATCCTTAGTACCTTAATTAGTTTTTGAACTAATATCTAATTTGTAATTAGTAAATCTTAATGACATTTCATGTGATAACCAAGGTCATTAACAAGTTAACTCGTCGAAACCCTAAGTGTTTATTAGTGTTGGATCTTGTTTTGGTCATGTTTTGTGACTAGTAGGGTTCCAAGATCCATTAGGTCAAGTCTCATGTGTGGTTCTTAATGATAGGGTTACAGGTAGGTTTTGTTGGCTTGCAACTGTACTGCGAAATAAAATCGTTTGCGGGTGTTTTTACATTTCATGTGCCGTGAAAGCATCATGTTTACATTATCATCATGTTAAAGCATATGTTATCATTTCGTGTAGAACCCGAGAACGAAACGATTCTAGTTGAGCAAGTTCTGGAAGAATCCCCGGTTGTCACGGGATTTGATAATTGTGGTACTAATCCGGAACCGGAAATCGTCAACGAAGGCAAGCCCCGGTTTATGCATTAAGCCATTACCTTGTTACTTTGAAAAGTTTATCACTTATGTTACTTATTGCATTAAGTTGATCAATTCAAATATTACCTACTTGATGCATTACCTACCTTGTTACTCGTTTACCATCCTTGAAGATGTTTTCATTTATAAAGGCGTAGATTGCTTAGTATGCTTTATGGTAGGCTTTCAAAGTAAAAGTTTTGATACAATCAAAGATGGCATACTGGCCGAAGAAAGAAAGAAGGTTGAATGAACTAGAGACTAGTCGGGTGACTTATCTTGAATTGTGGGTAATGTTGCCGATTATGTCGCTTAAAGGCCACTCATTGTGGATCTTCTGAACGAGACACTTTGTAGTACTGGTCACATACTCCGGTAAGCCTACTTCGGCTAATCCGATACTAAGACGAATGCCCGCGCACTGGGAGTGGAGAGATGGCGGGAGTAGCGTGTACCCTCGTGGCTGGAATGTGGCCGGATTTGAGGTGTGCTGTGCTCTCGGGTCGCGTGGAGACGGCTTAGTATAGGAAGATCCGATAGCGAGGTTGATATATGCAAGATTAAGTTCTACATATGTCGTGTGATAAGGAATCCCCAGCTGGGACTTGAATCAATTCGAATTGCCGGTGCTCCGCGGATATGGAGACTCGATTCATTACAGAAGCAATGTAGTACTGGTGAATTACTAAAATATGAGAATAAGAATGGAATGAGAAGGAATGGAATATGAGAAATGTACATTTAGTTTGAAATAATGAACAAAAGATACTTAGTGGTAAAACTCGAAAATAGAATGAAGAATAGTAAGCTTTTGGCAAAGAACTTTTGAATCTTGCTACATCCTTACCTTGTCCCAAACCCCTGCATTTCTAAAGTCTTACACCCCGTTACGTCGGGTTAGTCTTGTTGAGTACTTTTGTACTCAGGGTTTGTTAACCCTTGTTGCAGGTGAGTCGCATGCGCAGGCTTGTTTTGGTCCCTGCTGCATGTCTGTGTTTGAAGTCAATGACGATGAGGAGTGATGAATGGCCTTTGGACAAGGCACTAGTTTGTTTGATGAATAAAGTTAATGTAATATTATCCCACTACTATGGTTGTATGACACGTATGGTATTGTAACTTTGAAAACAACTGGTTTGTAATAATGTTATCTTAAGACTTCCGCTATCTTTTACTCTGGTATATATTTGAATAAACTGTTGTAATCTGCAATGACTGTGATTGGGATCCTGTTTGAAAAGAGAAACGTGGATGATTCGAGTTTTTCGAGGACACCCGACAGACCTGTTGAGTTGTTGGGAACTCGTGTACGCTATTCGAGGTCTGTTAAGACAACGATAGGTGCATGTGGGCCCGATTCCTTAGGAGGTTCTACCACACCCTAGCCGAATAGGCTGTTTATAGTTATTGAATAGCCGGAACAAATCCTGACCTCGTTCCGGAACAACCAAACGAGGCCCTACTGGTCTAAGTGCACCGCCAATTTGTCTCCTACTAATCTAAAGGCATCACCCATTGTTGACGACTGACCCGAGTCAACTAAACCGATTTTCGAGTGAAATATAATCAAGTAAAAATAAACTTATGTATCCATCCAACCACGCCTGGAGTGAATCCATACACTCGGCCAACAAGCTGATTGACATTTTTTTGTTGTTGTTAACGGTGACGGAGACTAAAGTTTAGTAGATGTCACGTCAGGTGTTTAGATTCTAATTAGAAAGACTAAATATGAGTCTAATTAGGCTTAATAGATTCGTCTCGTAAATTAGTCTCAATCTGTACAATTAATTTTATAATTAGTCTATGTTTAGTACTACATGCATGTGTCCAAACATTCAACGTGATAGGGACTAAATCTTAGTAGGGGACCAAACACCCTGGTTTTTCCAGAGTAGCCGGAAAAAACTAAATTTGGATGCAAACTTAGCCCTTGTTTAGTTCCACCCCAACTTCTAAAAAGTTGTTACAGTACCTGTCACATCGAATGTTTGCGGGCCGTGCATGGAGCATTAAATGTAGACGAAAAGAAAAACTAATTGCACAGTTTGGTGGGAAATTGCGAGACGAACGTTTTGAGTCTAATTAGTCCGTATTTGAACACTATTTGCCAAATAAAAACGAACGTACTACAGTAGCTCCAAAATCCAAATTCCTACGACTAAACACAGCCTTACATGCCAAATTTTAACTTATGCGGCACGTTCGGCTACAGCCTTTTGCCACAGTAATTTGTGAGCGGGGAAAAAGCTCAACCAAATTTTGGTGGGAACAACTTGCCAAAATTGGAACTTGGCATTTTTGTGCTATAGAAGTGTCGCGCGTACCAAACAATGGCACAGTGCCTTTCATTTTTTCAATTTCAAAAATAAAAAAGAAAAAGAAATGGTACAGTCGTCTCTTGTGCCCAATCGTGTCCATTCTGCTAACCACCATCTAACGAACAGAACGCAAGTAGGGCCACGTTTAGGCCCCGTTTAGATCCAAAATTTTTTGGATTTTGGTTCACTGTAGCATTTTATTTGTATTTGGTAATTAATGTCTAATTATGGACTAATTAGGTTTAAAAGTTTCGTCTCGCGATTTCTCGACCAACTGTATAATTAGTTTTTTTCGTCTACATTTAGTACTCCATGCATGTGCCGCAAGATTCGATATGACGGTTACTGCGCAAAATTTTTTAAATTCTAAACAGGCCCTGTGTTGGTCACCAAGTTGGCGCCGACTGATTTTGCGAAGTACTGTAGGTACATTAACTTTCGTTTTTATTTGGTAATAATTGTTTAAACATTGACTAATTAGGCTTAAAGTGTTCGTCTCGTAAAGTATAACCAAACTGTGTAATTAGTTTTTTATTTCGTCAACATTTAATACTCCATGCATGTACTACAAATTTGATGTGACGAGAAATCTTGTTTTTGCATAATGTAAGTTGGTATTTTGGATTAACTAAACAGGCCTAGTACGGGAATTATGCATGAGCCACGGGCCCACCCCCATGTTCTTCTCGCTTCCTCCTTAATTGCAGACTGCCAGAGCTTGCTTGCACGCGCCCAGCTGCGGCCCAGCCTCTGCATCCTACTCTCATCTCATCTCATCTTCCTCCTCCCGTCTCCTCAACCACCACTTGAGTTCCTCTCCCTCTCCGATCCGTCTGCTCATCAATTCGTTCGAGCTCGACTCGTCACTCAAGTACTCGCGCGACAGCAATAATTCACTCCATTCCATTCCATCCACCACCACCACCCATCGCCCCACTGCATTCCGTCGACGTCGATCCATCCACCGTTCCTCCCACCCAGTCCCAGAAATGGGCAGGAAAGGCCTGGTCTCCATCTTCTCCCGGCTCGTGGACTCCGGCGCTCCCTCCTCCACGTCCGCCGCCTCCCCGCCGTGGCCGTGGCCGCCGTGCGGGACCAACCCGCAGACGGCCTCCTTCCGCTTAGGCGCCGCTGGCGCCGCTGGCGACGACGACGAGCCATGCTGCACGGCGACGGCAGCAGCCGGTCGCCGGAGCCCTGCAGGTGCCGGGAAGCCGACGATGGTGATGGGCCACGGGGCGGCGCCCGGCGAAATGTACAAGACGGTCAACTCGGTCTACTTCGACGACCCCGCCGCGGACGACTTCTTCTCCCTCGCCGGCGACGGCGACGAGGGGGCAGCTGAGGCGCTCCATGACGACGACGACGACAGCTTCTCGACCACCACGGCGTCCGAGGAGTGGTCGGAGGCCGTGATCCGCAGCCTGGGCCGAACGTCCACCGATCGCTTCTTCTTCGACCCGCCGGGCCCGCTGCCGGCGTCCAACTCCATCCTCGCCAGGGCCGCCGCCGCCGCCCCCGAGCCGACGGCGAGGAAGAAGGCGGTCTCGGCGTCGTCGGCGACGGAGGAGGCGAAGAAGAAGACGGTAAATACGCCCGGCGGCCCCGATGACGCGGACGACGACGACGACGACGTCAAGAAGCAGCGGTGGGCGGCGGCGGCGAAGATGTCTCTGGCGGAGCGCAGCGTGGCGGTGGCGGTGGGCTCGGGCGACCCGTACGGCGACTTCCGGGCGTCGATGGAGGAGATGGTGACCGCGCACGGGCTCCGCGACTGGGCGGCACTGGAGGAGCTCCTGGCGTGGTACCTCCGGATCAACGGCAAGCAGCAGCACCACCTCATCGTCGGCGCCTTCGTGGACCTGCTCCTGGGCCTGTCGTCGTCGTCCTCCCCGCCCTCAAGTACCGCCGCCGAGACGACTAGCACCACCACCACGAGCAGCAGTAGCAGTACCACCACCGGCAGCCGCTGCACCAGCACGACGGCCGCTACCACCAGCGACGCCGTCACAACCGCCGCACCAGCAGCAGCGGTGGTGGAGCATCAGCGTGGCGGAGTAAACCATGTCGCCCCTTGCTCCTCCTCCTCATCCTCCTCGTCCTACCGCGGCCGACGTCCAGTTGGACGTGGAGGCGGTGGAGGGTGACGAGGCGAGTGCTGGTACTGGCAGCGACGGCGATCGTGTTCGTGTCCGCGCCACTGGTAGCGGTAGTGCTCCACTGCGGCTTGTCGCCTGAATGGATGACCTGCTAATCTCGATACCTTACCTCCTGCCTGCTCATGGTTAGTGTTCTGCCGATGATTAACCAAGCCAATTAGTTAACGACAGGATGATTAATTGGACGCTGTCGCTACACTCTTGATTGATCGGAGTTCTTCTTCTTCTTTTTTTACTAATACTAGTGACATGTACTAGTGGTAGTAGGTGCGGATCGAAGGATCCAATGCAATGTACCACTAGTAGTAGGAGTATAGTATTAATTGTATGTGTAGGAAGAGCAGAGGGTTTCGAATTTCGGGCGATTTTCATTTTTAGCCCTCGATTAGTTTCACCCTAAATTCCCAAAAAGTGCTACAGTATCTGTCACATCGAATGTTTGCGGCCCGTGCATGGAACATTAAATATAGACGAAAAAAAAACTAATTGCACAGTTTGGTGGAAAATTGCGAGATGAACGTTTTGAGCCTAATTAGTCTATGTTTGAACACTAATTGCCAAATAAAAATGAAGGTGCTACAGTAGCCCTAAATTTCAACTTTCTGTAACTAAACAAGCTAGTAGGGGTATAAATTTATAAAGAAAATTTGGGTCAAAACTTGTGATTTTCATCTCTACACTACTACATTCATTCCATGAACACACACCTCGCTTCAGCAACGATTCATGGAGTTCGTTGTGGAGTTAATCTCGAGCTTATCCTCAGTATTACGGACCAGGATCGCATGCAGTAGCTACTACTACTGCAAGTTAAGCAGTAGAAGCATCTAAGCCCTCCAAGGAAGCATCAAAGGCTAGGATGAAAAACCTTTTTTCTTTCTCATTTTCCCTCCCCCACGTGCTATCGATCTCACTTTTTTGGAGGGACGGAGTACTCTGGGCCTGTTTAGATTCTAAAAAATTTTGCGTAGTATCCGTCACATCGAATCTTGCGGTATATGCATGGAGTACTAAATGTAGACGAAAAAAAAACTAATTGCACAGTTGGGTGAGAAATCGCGAGACGAAACTTTTGAACCTAATTAGTCCATAATTAGACACTAATTGCCAAATACAAATGAAAGTGCTACAGTAGCCAAAATCCAAAAATTTTTGGATCTAAACGGAGTCTCAGCATAAGAAGGTTGGCGTTATTTTTGTGAGTCACCGACAGAGTAAAAACTCAAGTCAAGTCAAGTATTGTAGCACTTTCGTTGTTATTTGGCAATTAGTGTCCAATCATAGTCTAATTAGGCTTAAAAGATTCGTCTCGTAAATTTCGTCTAAACTGTGTAATTAGTTTTATTTTTTATTTATATTTAATGCTTCATGCATGCGTCTAAAAATTCAATGTGACGGGGTATCTTGAAAAATTTTGCAAAATGAAGTGGAACTAAACTGTACCTAATACGAAGTCATCTATTGGTAGAACGATTTTTCGAAAATTATTCCACCAAAAAATGACTTTAGGTAAAACCACTTGGGAAAAATAATTCTATTTTCACTTAAGCTTGTATATTGAGAAATTATTTGAATGGATCAAAATTATTTTTGAGATTTAGTTGTTCTAGGTAAATTTTTGTATTTTTCAACATATATACACCGTAGTGGTATTGTCGGATACCGTGAGAAGGGGTACCCTAAGCAAGATCCGAAAAAACGACTGCTTAGACTTCGTAAAGATCGAAACCAGCTAAACGCTGCGGGCCTCGGCCGATTGTCCGACTCGCCCGAGGCCCCATCGCCGCGAGCCTCGGCCGACTCTCCGCCTCGCCCGAGGCCCCTCACCACGGGCCTCGGCCGATTCCCCGCCAAAAGCCTCGGCCGGGCCACCGATCCTCCGTCTCGCGCGAGGCGGGCTCGGCAGCACTCCGCTGCCTCTTCCTCCTCCCGTCCCTCTGACAAAACGCCGTGTCGCATTAACTCAGCCGACTGCTGCCCCTGACACCAGCCGCATGCTCGGCACAGTACCACAGAGCGACTGACGGGACAGGAGGCAGGACTGGGCAGGGGTTACCCGCCACTGTACTAACCATCGTGACGCCCATGCCTCACTATGCTGCCAGCTTCCGCTCCGAGGACAATGCAGTGTGGGGAGCCACATCTGGGCTACTGTGGCCTCGGAACCAGTACCCAAGGCCAATAACTCCCCCCAAGGCCTCGACAGTTTGCCTCACGGGCTCGGCAGCCTGAGGGTCCATGACCACCGAGCCCCCCACGATGGCTCGGCCTCGGCATCTGCAGAGCCGCTGCCCCCTACGACGTCATTACACGGCAACCCGCACGTCGCCCGCCATGTCCTGCATCAAGCCGTACTGGAGCCCCACGACGCACAAGACCGAGTACGACCAGCATGTCACTTCCGCACGTCCCATCGAGGCGCTCAACCACTCCGACAAATCACACGACGGCGCAGTACAGCGACGTGGCAGACCAGACGTCCGTCACGTCAGCACCCTGCCATCCACGACGGGACTGTGCAGGGATTACCGGCCACTGTGCTGCCTAAACTCCTGCACCAAGGACGAACACGACGTGGGGAGTCAGAACCAGGTTCCTGTGACCTCGGGACCAGCGAACCGACCGCTCCGCCCCGCTCGAGACCCCCGATAGGCCCCGAGTTCCGCCTCGCCCGAGGCTCCCGGTAGGGCCTCGGGTGAACTGGCCATGCTCCGCCTCGCCCGAGGCTGGGCTCGTCCCGCAACCTCGTCGCCTCCGCCTCAAAAGTCACTCTGACAGGCTATCGCATCCATTTAATGCGCCCGGCTGCCCCCACTACGTAAGCCACGATCGGCAGTACGTCGCGATCGGAGCAACAGGACAACGGTCAAATCGCCTTTTTACCATCCCTTACTGACAATACATGGTACCGTATCCTGTAGACGCATGTTCCGCACTGTTCCACCTGAATCAACTATCGACGATGGCCGCCCAGACCTCACATTGCCACCCACTAAAAGCCTCGGCACAGCAGGCCTCAGCATAGTGGGTCTCGGCCTCAGCACGGCAGGTCTCGGCACCGCCTACTACAGCAGCCATCAGACCTTGGCACTTCACCAAGTCAAACAGAAGAACAGGAGCGCAGCATGTCGCCAGCCTTGAAGACCATACTGACTAGACATCGACGGGAACTCCCACGACGCCATGCTGTTCCAGGGAGCGGAATACGACAGCAAATAGTAGCCTTCTCATGTACCCCTGGCTTCCTCCTTGTAACTATAAAAGGAGGTAGTCAGGGCCATTTCTGAGGGGAGAGGAGGACGAACACACCGATAGAACTAGACACCTCTACGCTGCTTGAGAACAACGTCTCAAACAGCCAGCACCACCCTCGCCGAGACCTGGGGCTAGCCCCCTCTCTCACCCAGCTTGTAACCCCCTACTGCGAGCACTCCGGTGCAAGGAATACAAGATCGATCTTTCAGACTGGACGTAGGGCCTCGATTGCCCGAACCAGTATAAACCTTGTGTCTCTTTGCATCACCATCCGGGATTAGGGACACGCAGCACAGATTCACTCGTTGGTTGAGGGACCCCCGGTTCCAAAACACCGACAGTTGGCACGCCAGGTAGGGGATGTCTGCGTGTCAGCTTCGTCATCCTAGCAAGTTCCGGATGGCAGACCACATACGACCGTTGCGTCTCGGCACCATAGTTTGGTTCGGGAGCCTAGAGTTCATATCTCTGGGGCATGAGTACGACATGGTGCTCCTCACTCCTCGAACCCCACCGTCCGACGACGAAGTCGCGCCCCGGCAGCCCAGGCGCAGGCGGCGCCCGGGCGGCTGCTCTCGCCACGCTCGCCAGGCACGGCGCGAGCAAGGCCACCCCGACGCTACGCGAGCCCGGGGCGGCACGCCACTCCCCGCCGATACCCTACGACCAGCTGTTGGTACGGGGTCCCTGGCTGGGGACCTGTCTGACCTGAGCCTGGACAAAGGGAAATCGCCGGGAGTTTACGGCGATGCCCAGTCATCTAACCCCGCTCCGCCACTCTCTGAAGAGCCGACTCCGGCGGGGCAGAATCTGGAGACGGCCCCGTTCCCATACCCCTTTGGGTTGAGGAATGCCGCCACCTCTTACGCCTACGCTTACGCTGCCGCTCACGAGCACCCCTCGGAACGCCGCCAGCGCTTCGCTCTCGACCTGAGCACCCACTCCGACCCCTCGGACGAGGACGAGGCGTGGCCCGGGGTGGATTTCTTCGAACTCCACAACCCTGGGGCTTTGCGCCAATTCTTGGCCGCAAGCGACTACTGCCTCGGCTACTCCGACTCCGACGACGAAGGAACTTACGATCCGTCCCGTGAGTGCTTCCACGTCGGGCTCGGGATGCCAACGGCGGGCGAACAGGAAGAAAGGACAGGCAACCATTCACCACCCCGGGCGGGGGCGGGTGATGCCACACCTCCGCGCCTCGTAGCCCCGGCAGCACGGAACGAGAATCCTGTTCGCGGGGGGCATCGTCGCCCAGACCTGGAGCAGCTCCGCGAGCTTCAGGCCAAGGTCGAACAGGACCGACTCCTTCTGCAACAGCTCCGAGACACTCTCGAGCAGGAGCAGCGAGGGCGCGGTGAGGGCGGAGGAGCCCGAGGGCGGGCCCGCGACGTCCATCACCGCATCAACGACGACGAGGGCGGAGAGCCACCCCCAATCTTTAACCGCGCTAGCCAGAATGTCGCAGCTGCTGCGATGATGGTCCGAGCGATGCCCGAGCCCTCCACCACCGAAGGGCGACGGGTCCGCGGAGAGCTCCGCGACCTCCTCGAGACCGCAGCAGTGCAGCAGGCCGAAAGTTCCGCCTCCCGCCGGCGCGGAGGCACTTCGGAGCAACCCACGGCATGACCTCGCCAAGGCCAGGATGCCTCGGTCCGTCCCGAGCCCGCCCGCGCGCCGACGGTCAACAGGGCCCCCTCGGTGCGCGACCGACCTGGACACCAACGCGAGGCACAGGGTAACCACGAAGTAGTTGGCAGGCGACGGCGCCACGACGACGGAGCCGCCCGAGGCTACCACCCACACCGAGGCGGTCGCTACGACAGTGGAGAGGACCGCAGTCCTTCTCCTGAGCCGCCAGGACCTCGGGTCTTCAGCAGGGCCATCCGCGTTGCTCCTTTCCCCGCCCGGTTCCGACAGCCGGCCAACCTCGCAAAGTACAGCGGCGAGACCAACCCGGAACTCTGGCTCGCCGATTACCGCCTGGCCTGCCAACTAGGTGGCGCGGACGATGATCTGCTCATCATCCGCAATCTCCCTTTGCTCTTGACGGACTCGGCGCGAGCCTGGCTTGAGCATCTCCCCCCCTCGCAAATCCACGACTGGCGCGACTTGGTTAGGATCTTCGTCGGGAACTTCCAGGGCACTTACGTGCGCCCTGGGAACTCCTGGGATCTTAAGAGCTGCCGCCAGAAGCCGGACGAGTCTCTCCGAGACTTCATCCGGCGCTTCTCCAAACAGTGCACCGAGCTACCCAGCGTCGGTGACTCGGAGATCGTCCAGGCTTTCCTCTCCGGCACCACTTGCCGGGACTTGGTCCGAGAGTTGGGACGCAACGTCCCGCGCTCTGCCGCCGCGCTCCTCGACATCGCCACCAACTTCGCCTCGGGCGAAGAGGCGGTGGGGGCCATCTTCCCAAGCAACGACGCCAAGGGGAAGCAGAAGGACGAGGCCCCCGAGGCCTCGCCCACTCGCGTCCCTAAGAGAAAGAAGAAGGGTCGCCTGGGGAAGCAGGAGGTCCTCGAGGCCGTTCACGTCGCCGCAACAGATCGCAGGAATCCCCGAGGCCCCCGCGGCCCCGGGCTATTTGACGACATGCTGAAGAAGCCCTGCCCTTACCATCAAGGTCCGGTAAAGCATGCCCTCGAGGAGTGCACCATGCTCCGGCGTTACTACGCCAGGCTCGGGCTCCCCGACGACGACGCCAAGCAGAAGGGCCCCGGCGGTCGGAACGAGGAAAAAGACGACGGGTTCCCCGAGGTACGCAACGCTTTCATGATCTTTGGCGGACCCTCGGCATGCCTCACAGCACGCCAGCGAAAGAGGGAACGCCGGGAGGTTTTCTCGGTCAAGGTGGCCACCCCCCGGTACCTCGACTGGTCTCGGGAGGCAATCACCTTCGATCGGGATGACCACCCCGATTATGTTCCAAACCCCGGGCAGTACCCGCTCGTCGTCGACCCGATCATTGCCAACACCCGGCTCACCAAAGTGCTCATGGACGGAGGCAGCGGCCTCAATATCCTCTACGCCAACACTCTGGAGCTCCTGGAGCTCGACCAGTCACAGCTTCAAGGCGGTTCCGCGCCCTTCCACGGCATCGTGCCAGGGAAGCGCACACGACCCCTCGGGCGCATCGACTTACCCGTCTGCTTTGGCATTCCATCCAACTACCGTAAGGAGGTCCTCACCTTCGAGGTAGTTGAATTCAAGGGGGCTTACCACGCCATCTTGGGGCGCCCGTGCTACGCCAAGTTCATGGCAATCCCCAACTACACCTACCTCAAGCTCAAGATGCCAGGCCCAAACGGCGTCATCACCGTCGAGTCCACGTACGAACATGCATACGACTGCGACGTCGAGTGCATCGAGTACGCCGAGGCCATCGTGGAGGCCGAGACCCTCATCGCCGATCTCGACCAGCTTGGTAGCAAGGTTCCCGACGCCAAGCGGCGCGCCGGGACCTTCGAACCCGCGGAGGCCGTCAAGGTCGTCCCAGTCGATCCCACCGCTCCCGACGGTCGGGGACTGAAGATCAGCGCCACCCTCGACAGCAAATAGGAGGCCGTGCTCGTCGACTTTCTCCGTGCGAACGTCGATATGTTCGCATGGAGTCCCTCGGATATGCCAGGCATACCAAGGGAGGTCGCCGAGCACGCCTTAGATATCCGGCCAGGCTCCAGGCCGGCAAAGCAGCGCCTGCGCCGGTTTGACGAGGAGAAGCGCAGGGCCATCGGCGAAGAAGTGCAAAAGCTCGTGGCAGCCGGGTTCATCAAGGAAGTATCCCATCCAGAGTGGTTGGCTAACCCTGTACTAGTCAGGAAGAAAAGTGGCAAGTGGAGGATGTGCGTGGACTACACTGGTCTAAATAAAGCATGCCCGAAAGTCCCATTCCCACTACCACGAATCGACCAAATCGTCGACTCCACCGCAGGATGCGAAACCCTCTCCTTCCTTGATGCGTATTCCGGTTACCACCAAATCAAGATGAAAGAGTCCGACCAGCTCGCGACTTCTTTCATCACCCCATTCGGCATGTTCTGCTACATAACCATGCCGTTCGGCCTCAGAAACGCAGGGGCCACTTACCAACGATGCATGATCCAAGTCTTTGGCGAACATATCGGACGGACCGTTGAGGCCTACGTGGATGACATCGTAGTCAAGTCTAGGAAGGCCGACGATCTCGTCGGCGACCTGGAGGTTGCCTTCACATGTCTCAGAAAGAAGGGCATCAAGCTCAACCCCGAAAAGTGTGTCTTTGGGGTCCCCCGAGGCATGCTCTTGGGATTCGTAGTCTCGGAACGTGGGATCGAGGCCAACCCGGAGAAGGTCTCGGCCGTGACCAACATGGGCCCGATCCGAGACCTCAAAGGCGTGCAGAGGGTCATGGGATGCCTTGCGGCCCTGAGCCGCTTCATCTCGCGCCTCGGCGAAAAAGGCCTGCCCCTGTACCGCCTCTTGAGAAAGTCCGAGCGCTTTTCTTGGACCGCCGAGGCCGAGGAAGCCCTCGCCAGGCTCAAAGCACTGCTCACCAACCCCCCCGTCCTGGTTCCGCCCACCGAGGGCGAACACCTCTTACTCTACGTCGCTGCGACAACCCAAGTGGTCAGCGCGGCCGTAGTCGTCGAGAGGCAGGAGAAGGGACACGCTCTGCCCGTCCAGCGACCTGTCTACTTCATCAGCGAAGTGCTCTCCGAGACTAAGACACGTTACCCCCACGTCCAGAAGTTGGTTTACGCCATAGTCTTGGCCCGACGCAAGCTGCGTCACTACTTTGAGTCCCACCCGGTGACTGTGGTGTCGTCTTTTCCCCTGGGAGAGATAATCCAAAACCGGGAGGCCTCGGGTAGAATAGCCAAGTGGGCTGTCGAACTCATGGGGGAGACCTTGTCTTTCGCGCCTCGGAAAGCGATCAAATCGCAGGTCCTGGCCGACTTTGTAGCCGAGTGGACCGACACACAGCTGCCACCCGTTCAAATCCAATCAGAATGCTGGACCATGTACTTCGACGGGTCCCTGATGAAGACTGGGGCCGGCGCGGGCCTGCTCCTAGTCTCGCCCCTTGGAACACACATGCGTTACATGATCCGGCTTCACTTCGCCGCCTCCAACAATGTCGCCGAATACGAGGCCCTCGTCAACGGCCTGCAAATCGCCATCGAACTGGGAATACGACGTCTCGACGTACGGGGTGATTCGCAGCTCGTCGTCGATCAGGTGATGAAAGAGTCAAGCTGCCACGACCCCAAAATGAAGGCGTACTGCGCGATGGTACGTCGTCTGGAGAACAAGTTCGACGGTCTCGAACTCAACCACGTTGCACGAAAGTTCAACGAGGCCACGGACGAACTGGCAAAGATGGCATCGGCACGGACCCCGGCCCCTCCAAACGTCTTCGCCAGAGACCTCCACAAGCCATCCGTCGACTACGCCTCGGCGACGGAAGAGGACCCATCGGCCGAGCCCACCGCAGGGCCCGAGGCCGCCTCTGCCGCCGAGACCCCGCCAGCCGAGCCCGAGGCCATGGCGATTGACGCAGAGCCCCCCAAGGCCGACCAAGGAACGGACTGGCGAGTCCCTCTCCTTGATCGCCTCGTCCGAGGAGAGCTTCCTGCTGACAAGACCGAGGCCCGACGGCTTGCGCGACGCGCCAAGACTTACGTCCTCTGCGACGGCGAGTTATATAGGCGCAGCCCATCTGGTATTCTCCAACGATGCATCACCATCGAGGCTGGCCAATCCTTACTTCGGGACTTACACGCGGGAGTCTGCGGGCACCACGCGGCGCCTCGGACGCTCGTGGGTAACGCCTTCCGCCAAGGTTTCTATTGGCCAACAGCGGTGGCCGACGCCACAAAGCTAGTACGCACCTGCGAGGGGTGCCAGTACTATGCTCGGCAGACGCACCTACCGGCCCAAGCCCTCCAAACCATCCCCATCACATGGCCATTCGCTGTGTGGGGGCTGGACATGGTTGGGCCTCTGCAGAAGGCACCCGGGGGCTATACCCATCTGCTGGTAGCTATCGACAAATTTTCCAAATGGATCGAGGCTCGTCCGATCGCTCAGATCAAATCCGAGCAAGCGGTGCTGTTCTTTACGGATATCACCCACAGGTTCGGGGTTCCTAACACTATCATCACTGACAATGGGACACAATTCACCGGTCGAAAGTTCCTAACGTTCTGCGACGACCACCACATCCGGGTGGCCTGGTCGGCCGTAGGGCACCCAAGGACGAATGGCCAAGTAGAGCGTGCCAACGGCATGATCCTGCAAGGCCTTAAGCCAAGAATATTCAACCAGTTGAAGAAGTTTGGCAAGAAATGGCTTGCCGAACTCCCGTCAGTCATCTGGAGCCTAAGAAATACCCCGAGCCGAGCCACGGGATTCACACCGTTCTTCCTGGTCTATGGGGCCGAGGCCATCCTCCCCACTGACTTAGAATACGGCTCCCCGAGGCTACAGGCGTACAACGAGCAAAGCAACCGCACTGCCCGCGAAGACGCCCTCGACCAACTGGAGGAAGCCCGCGACGTCGCGCTACTACACTCAGCCAGGTACCAGCAAGCCCTACGACGCTACCAAGCCCGGCGCGTCCAAAGCCGGGACCTGAAGGTGGGCGACCTGGTGCTGAGACTGAGGCAGAGCAACAAGGGCCGCCACAAGCTGACCCCACCCTGGGAAGGGCCGTATATCGTCGCTCAAGTGCTGAAGCCCGGGACCTACAAGTTAGCCAACGAGAAGGGCGAAATCTTCACCAACGCTTGGAACATAGAACAGCTACGTCGTTTCTACCCTTAAATTTCCAAACGTTGTTTACATTGTTTCTCGAAATACAATAAAGAAGCGTTCTTTAGTTGTTATAATCTTTCGAGGAACCCCCTTATAGACAAATCAACTGTATAGAACCTAAGGACCGAAAGATCGTCTCAAGGGCGAAAAGGCCGGCCGAGTCGTGAGAACGGCCTATGCCTCTGGGCTACGGCAGCTCCCTCACCACCGTTTCGCCCAAAGGACAGCTTAGGTTCCGAGGAAGTTCTTTGCAGAGAGGTTGTCTATCGATAGGGGCTCGACGTCACTATAACGCAATAAGGGAGACTCGGCTCTGCCTCTGCAAAGTCGAGCCTCCCTCGGGGGCTAAAAAGGGGGAACCCCCCTAAGTCCCGGACACCATTTCTCAACCGTTTTCCGAAAATTTCCACGCCAAACTCTCTCGCGCTCCGACGGGACCTTCGCAAGAAACCCAAAGACCAAAAGCCTGTCTGGAGGCCAAAGGGCCGGCCGAGTCGTGAGAACGGCCTACGCCTCTGGGCTACGGCAGCTCCCTCACCACCCTTCGTCGAAGGACGGCTTAGGTTCCGAGGGATCTCTTCGCGATCGAGACAGAGGGCACGGACTTAGAAATAGAATGGAAAACGGTTAAGAAGCGCACATACGCAAATACTTTAAGGGCCTCGACGGCCACAAAAAACGTCACGATTCGGCAACTAACTCAATCTGGTTACATGGCCCCTTTTGGCCCAGGTCAAAGCTCAAGGATCGGCGGCTGGCGCGGGAGGGACCACCTCTTCTTCGAACAGCTTGGCCAACGCAGTACCAGGCGCCTCGGCTACCTCCAACAGCCTCACGACCTCTGCATCAGCTTCCTCGTCATCTTCTGGCAACACATAGCCGTCGCTGACAGCCTCGAGGTTGATGGCGTAGTGCGAGGAGACGACGGCCAGGGCGCGTTTGACACCCGTGTGCAACGCCCCTCGGAGCCTCTCGCGGACGTGGCCGCTCAACGCGATCAGGCGACTCCCAAGGGAGCTAGCTGATTGGACCTCCTCGGCGTCCAGAGCCTCGCAGGCGGACCGGACAGCACTACGCAGCGCCTCGTGCTCCCGGACCTCGACATCCAGCGCTGCTTGCGCCGCGACGGAGGCCTCAGCCGCCTGGGAGGCTTCCTTCTCCAGACCTACGTCGCAACAAGGGACAGGAGTCAAGCGCGAACCAGGACAAGAAGAGCAAATGGAGCGAGGAACATGGTTCAGCGGAACTTACCCTCGGCCTTGCTCTTCCAGGCTGAGACCTCGACCCGAGAGGCCTCGGCCGCCTTGGTAGTCTCTGCCAAGGCGACTTTCGTCGCCCGATGCTCGCTCTGCTCCGCACCCAGCTGCCCGGCTGTTTCCTTAGCAGAGGCCGTCGCCTCTTGGGCCCGAAGCCTGAAGGAGTCGCGCTCCTCCTCCAGTTCCTTGATCTTGGCCACCAGAGGGGCAGACTGCTCCTTAGCCGCGGCCAACTCGGCCTGAATGTCAGCACAACGGAGACGGAGGTCCCCCACTTCCGCACTCCGTGCCGACAATAGTCCCTGGGCATTGGCAAGCAGGCCCTTTTGGCGCCAGAGCTGGTCCCAGATATCCCTCTCATTTCGCAGGAACACCGATTTCCCAAGGGATCGGGTCTCGAGCTCCTAAGGAGGCAAAACAAAAAACACACGTCAAACACTGCGAGCGGGCTCGGAGAGAAAACAACGCGGCACGAGAGGGGAAAGTACTTACCCGCGTGACACCGGGTAAGTCCTGACCCATAATAGTCATCGCTGTCTGCAGCGACCGCACTGCCAGTTGGCGGTACTGCTCGAGGGTGTCCCAATGCCCCCCCTCTGCGGTGTCTTCGAGAGCGAACACGGGCTCCCCCTCGGGGTCAGCCCGGTTCCGCCAGAAAACACGCGGGAAGTTCCACCCGCGAGGCTCGGGCCGTAGCCGGACAAGAGCCGAACTCCCCTCGGCGGGATCCGGGACTGGTTGCTCCGCGGTACTGGCCGCCTCGACGTCCGCCGCCTCCTTCCCTCGGGAGGAATCATCAGACGAGATCGTCTGAACCAGGGGCGGCGCCAAAATTTGCCCCATCTCCACCTCCATCGCCTCGGTCTCGACGGACCCGGGGGCTCTGGCCTCCATCTCTACCTCGACGGCCCCGGCGTCCACCGCCCTGACGTCAGAGGTCCCGGGGGCTCTGGCCTCGCCCTCAATGGCCTCGGCAATGGCAGACGCCCCAGCCTCCTTCGCGGCCGCCTCGGCCCCCTGTTCCTGGGCAGCCGCCTCCTCCGAAACGGCCTCGCCCGACGCCACGCCGCGCCGCACGCCAGCCTGCGCCTCCGCTGCCTGATGGGCGGAGGAGCTAACGTTCACCTTAAGCGCCTTACGGGGCGCCAAGGGAGGATCGTCCACCAGAAGCGTCTGGCTGGAGGAAAAGACGCTCCCAAGGTCAGCATGCAACCAAGGGGCAAACAAGAAGTACCACGGACTCCGCCAGGAAAGACGCTTACCGCGAACGGGGATGCAACCGCTTCGACACCGTCCGCCTCCTCTGCAACGGCGGCGGCGGCGGCAGCAGCGCGGCCTCGGTGTCCACCAGCGCCAGCTGGTCCCCATCGGACCCCGGCACCTCCTCGACCTTTCGCGGAGATAATGGGGTCACCCCCACCGTCACCCGCTCCACCTCCACCGTCGAACCCATCGGGCCGACGGCACGCTCCTCCGACACCCGCGCCTCGGGTGTGTCGGCCTCGGCCCCGGGACGAGCTGCCACTGGCCCCGGGACGCCTCCTCCTCCTCCTAGGGGCGTAAGGCTCCTTGCCGGCGCCCCGGGAACCATCTCCCTGATGTCGGGGAGGTGTTCCAGGCAGGCCGTCCCCACCTCGCGCCCGCCGCCGTCGCTCGAAGAATCCGACACCGACGACGAGGGAGACGGCTCCAAAGGGAGACCATCGAGCCTCTGGCGCCGGCGACGGGCGTCCAGCTTTTCGCGCGCGAGGATCTTCTTCGTGCGCTTCGCCTCCTGGGCATCCTTCTTCTTCTTCTCCTCCTCGGCACGCGCCCTGTTCACGGATCGCCGTCGGGCGTCCTCGGGAACGGGCGGCGGGGAGCCTCGCACGTCTCTTATCCCCTGTGAGAGCGGCGAAGTAAGACAACCGACCAAAAAGGCGAGAAACAACGAGGCCGCGAAAGCCTCGACAACATCCAACTTACCAGCGAGACATACCCCCGCGACGGGCGCATCGGGAACGGCGTCAAGTCATCGAGCCTCGGCTTCCCGTCTACCGCCTCCCTCACCCGACGCAGGGTCTCGTCGTCGGTAAGGGCGAAGGCGGACATCTTGACGCCGACGATCGAATCGCCCGGGGTCATCTCGAACAACCGCCGCCGCCGGGCCATCAGCGGCAACACCCTCCGGCGGTGAAAGGCCGCCACGACCACGGCCGCCGAAAGGCCGCAGTCACGCAGCTTCCCCAAGGCCCTCAAGAGCGGTTCCAGCCTAGGCTGGTTGTCCTTGATGACGCCGTATCCCCATTTCTCCGGTTGACTCTCTACAACCCGCCCGGTATAAGGGGGAAGTCCTCCGCCGTCGTTGCGGAGGTAGAACCAGCCGTCATACCAACGACGGTTGGACGTTGACAGCTGGGCCGGGATGTAGAGGGACTGCCGGTCTTGGCGCACGTGAAGGGTGCAGCCGCCGGCCCTCTGCGCCTTCCGAGCCCCCCTCGTTCCCCCCGGCTTGGAGGTGAACGTCGCTCGGAACAAATGGAGCCACAACTCCCAGTGGGGAGCGATCCCAAGATACCCCTCGCAGACGGCGACGAAGATGGCCGCCTGCGCGATGGAGTTGGGGCTGAAATTGTGCAGCTCCACACCATAGTAGTGCGGGAGTGCCCGCATGAAGCTATCCGCCGGCGACCCGAAGCCTCGCTCGTGGAAGACGACGAAGCTCACCACGTAACCGTCGCGCGGCCTCGGCTCCGATTCGTCCCCCGGAGCAATCCACTCCGGCTCGTCGGGGTCGGTGATTGGGCGAAGAAGACCGGCCTCCACGAGCGACTCCAGCTTCTCCTCGGTAACGTCGGACCGCTCCCAGGGATTCGCCGGGAGGATGACGGGACCACCAGCCATGGCGCGGCGGACGACGCTGCTGCGGCGGTAATCTCTCTCTCTCTCTCTCTCTCGATCTCTCGCCCTCGCACTTCTCTTCCCCGGCGCTCTACGCTCTCAGCGACGGCACGGAGGCAGCAAAAGCGAACGCGGAAAAGGTAAGGAGGGAGAGGGCGAGGCTGTTTGCGTATTTATGCAGGGACGAATCGAAACCGCCGGACGACGAAATCGGGGAAGTTTCCCCCAGAAAATCCGGCGCGGTTATCCAGATCCGGTCTTATCGCCCACTCCCTCCTCATTTATTGCACGTGCAGTTACGTCCCGTCGACTGACGCCACGTCGCGCCCAACCGCAGCAGCAGCAGGCGCCGTTTCACCTCCCCGAAAAAGCTGCCTCAAAAGGCGCGCCTGCCGTTGCTAACCGCAGGGAGAGAGGTAACCCCCACCCGATTCCTTTCAGGCAAAGGAACTGGGCGTCGAGCCTACTACGGTCCAGGGGTTCGAAGGCTGGGCCCCCAGGGGTTTCGACGGCCGCCCCAGGGCAACAGAGTCAGGGACGACTGCGGGCGAGCCTATACGAGGCCGAGGCCCAAGCAAGCGAAATGCTTGGGACGCCCTGTGTCGTGTCCGAGACCGGCAGGGAAGTCTCCGAATGGGATCCCACCGTAGGGAGGCACCGAGCCACCGAGGCCCAGCGAACGGCCTCGGCACCCACTAGAGAAACCCTCCGGTACTCTTGGAGCGCGTCTCCGGACCGCTAGCCGACCCCCAGCGAACGGGGTACGGGCCTCCACTCGGACTTACCCGATAACAGCTCACCGGAAATGCCGTCGCTCGCGCCCACCGAGGGTAGCGTGGCATCTTCCACCCCTCCTTCCGAGCGAAAAGGAAGCGCGAGGGTCGAACAAAAAGTCAGGAGAATCCCTGACGGCCCTCTTGCTCCGCGCAGAGGCTAAGGGACTCTTCCTGCAAAATATTGCCGAGGCCCAGCGACTTGGGCTCGCACACGAGGGGGCTCGGCAATACAAACCCTCCTTCCGAACGAAAAGGAAGCGCGAGGGTCGTTCAAAAAGCCGGGAGAACTCCCGACGGCCCTCTTGCTCCGCGCAGAGGCTAGGGAGCTCCTTCCGCAAAAGACGCCGAGACCCCGCGACCTAGGCTCGCACCCGAGGGGGCCTCGGCCGACAGACCCTCACGCGCAAGGGGCGAACCAAAAGCCAGGGGGACCTCTGACCGCTCTCTCGCTCCGTGCGAAAGACTCGGGGGCTCCTCCTGCAACTTTGCCGAGACCCAGCGGCTCAGGCTCGCACATGAGTGGGCTCGGCAAACAGCCCCCGTCCGAGCGAAAAGGACGTGAGGGAGACGGACAAAAAAGCCGGGAAGGCCCCTGACCGCCCTCTCGCTCCGTGCGGAGGCTCGGGGGCTCTTCCTGCACCCGAGATAAAGACAAGCGAACCGAGCCCGTTACGGTCCAGGGGTTCGAAGGCTGGGCCCCCAGGGGTTTCGACAGTCGCCCCAGGGCAAAAGAGTCAGGGACGACTACGGGCGAGCCTATACGAGGCCGAGGCCCAAGCAAGCGAAACGCTTGGGACGCCCTGTGTCGTGTCCGAGACCGGCAGGGAAGTCTCCGAATGGGATCCCACCGTAGGGAGGCACCGAGCCACCGAGGCCCAGCGAACGGCCTCGGCACCCACTAGAGAAACCCTCCGGTACTCTTGGAGCGCGTCTCCGGACCGCTAGCCGACCCCCAGCAAACGGGGTACGGGCCTCCACTCGGACTTACCCGATAACAGCTCACCGGAGATGCCGTCGCTCGCGCCCACCGAGGGTAGCGTGGCATCTTCCACCCCTCCTTCCGAGCGAAAAGGAAGCGCGAGGGTCGAACAAAAAGTCAGGAGAATCCCTGACGGCCCTCTTGCTCCGCGCAGAGGCTAAGGGACTCTTCCTGCAAAACATTACCGAGGCCCAGCGACTTGGGCTCGCACACAAGGGGCCTCGGCAATACAAACCCTCCTTCCGAGCGAAAAGGAAGCGCGAGGGTCGTTCAAAAAGCCGGAAGGACTCCTGACGGTCCTCTCGCTGCATGCGGAGGCTAGGGAGCTCCTTCTGCAAAAGACGCCGAGACCCCGCGACCTAGGCTCGCACCCGAGGGGGCCTCGGCCGACAGACCCTCACGCACGAGGGGCGAACTGAAGGCCAGGGGGACCTCTGACCACTCTCTCGCTCCGTGCGAGGGACTCGGGGGCTCCTCTTGCAAACTTTGCCGAGACCCAGCGACTTGGGCTCGCACACGAGGGGGCTCGGCAATACAAACCCTCCTTCCGAGCGAAAAGGAAGCGCGAGGGTCGTACAAAAAGCCGGGTGAACCCCTGACGGCCCTCTCGCTCCAGGCGGAGGCTAAGGGGCTCTTCCCGCAACATCGTCGAGGCCCTGCGATCCGAACTCGCACCCACGGGCCCGGCAAACACAATACAAACTCCTCACTCGAAAAGGAAAAAAGCCCCTGGAGAAGTAAAATCACTCCCCCAGGGCCTCGGGGGCTACACCCGGCGGGTGCGCTCGCGCGCACCCACCGAAACCTCGAAGACAGAACACCATCCCGACAGGAACTATCAAGAGCCAATTCTCGTCAGAACCTCAGGGGGAGTGCCTCCACTCCCCCCAAGGCTCGGGGGCTACTGTCGGATACCGTGAGAAGGGGTACCCTAAGCAAGATCCGAAAAAACGACTGCTTAGACTTCGTAAAGATCGAAACCAGCTAAACGCTGCGGGCCTCGGCCGATTGTCCGACTCGCCCGAGGCCCCATCGCCGCGAGCCTCGGCCGACTCTCCGCCTCGCCCGAGGCCCCTCACCACGGGCCTCGGCCGATTCCCCGCCAAAAGCCTCGGCCGGGCCACCGATCCTCCGTCTCGCGCGAGGCGGGCTCGGCAGCACTCCGCTGCCTCTTCCTCCTCCCGTCCCTCTGACAAAACGCCGTGTCGCATTAACTCAGCCGACTGCTGCCCCTGACACCAGCCGCATGCTCGGCACAGTACCACAGAGCGACTGACGGGACAGGAGGCAGGACTGGGCAGGGGTTACCCGCCACTGTACTAACCATCGTGACGCCCATGCCTCACTATGCTGCCAGCTTCCGCTCCGAGGACAATGCAGTGTGGGGAGCCACATCTGGGCTACTGTGGCCTCGGAACCAGTACCCAAGGCCAATAACTCCCCCCAAGGCCTCGACAGTTTGCCTCACGGGCTCGGCAGCCTGAGGGTCCATGACCACCGAGCCCCCCACGATGGCTCGGCCTCGGCATCTGCAGAGCCGCTGCCCCCTACGACGTCATTACACGGCAACCCGCACGTCGCCCGCCATGTCCTGCATCAAGCCGTACTGGAGCCCCACGACGCACAAGACCGAGTACGACCAGCATGTCACTTCCGCACGTCCCATCGAGGCGCTCAACCACTCCGACAAATCACACGACGGCGCAGTACAGCGACGTGGCAGACCAGACGTCCGTCACGTCAGCACCCTGCCATCCACGACGGGACTGTGCAGGGATTACCGGCCACTGTGCTGCCTAAACTCCTGCACCAAGGACGAACACGACGTGGGGAGTCAGAACCAGGTTCCTGTGACCTCGGGACCAGCGAACCGACCGCTCCGCCCCGCTCGAGACCCCCGATAGGCCCCGAGTTCCGCCTCGCCCGAGGCTCCCGATAGGGCCTCGGGTGAACTGGCCATGCTCCGCCTCGCCCGAGGCTGGGCTCGTCCCGCAACCTCGTCGCCTCCGCCTCAAAAGTCACTCTGACAGGCTATCGCATCCATTTAATGCGCCCGGCTGCCCCCACTACGTAAGCCACGATCGGCAGTACGTCGCGATCGGAGCAACAGGACAACGGTCAAATCGCCTTTTTACCATCCCTTACTGACAATACATGGTACCGTATCCTGTAGACGCATGTTCCGCACTGTTCCACCTGAATCAACTATCGACGATGGCCGCCCAGACCTCACATTGCCACCCACTAAAAGCCTCGGCACAGCAGGCCTCAGCATAGTGGGTCTCGGCCTCAGCACGGCAGGTCTCGGCACCGCCTACTACAGCAGCCATCAGACCTTGGCACTTCACCAAGTCAAACAGAAGAACAGGAGCGCAGCATGTCGCCAGCCTTGAAGACCATACTGACTAGACATCGACGGGAACTCCCACGACGCCATGCTGTTCCAGGGAGCGGAATACGACAGCAAATAGTAGCCTTCTCATGTACCCCTGGCTTCCTCCTTGTAACTATAAAAGGAGGTAGTCAGGGCCATTTCTGAGGGGAGAGGAGGACGAACACACCGATAGAACTAGACACCTCTACGCTGCTTGAGAACAACGTCTCAAACAGCCAGCACCACCCTCGCCGAGACCTGGGGCTAGCCCCCTCTCTCACCCAGCTTGTAACCCCCTACTGCGAGCACTCCGGTGCAAGGAATACAAGATCGATCTTTCAGACTGGACGTAGGGCCTCGATTGCCCGAACCAGTATAAACCTTGTGTCTCTTTGCATCACCATCCGGGATTAGGGACACGCAGCACAGATTCACTCGTTGGTTGAGGGACCCCCGGTTCCAAAACACCGACAGGTATATTTTTATATTTTTGTACTTGAGTTTGGCACTTCTGGTGACTCATAAATAGCGCCACTCTTTCTGTGCTGACTGTGCTTTCTAAAAAAAAAGAGATCGATAACACAAGGGGGAGAAAAAACTGAGAGAGAAAATGGTCTTTCATCCTAGCCTTTGATGCTTCTTTGGAGGGCTGAGATGCTTCACTGCTTAACTTGCAGTACTAGTAGGTACTGCACGGGATCCTGGTCCCAGTATTACTACACACTAGATCCTCCAATCACCGGCCTAGTTTACGTTGATCTCAGGCCGGTTAATACACGGACCGGCACCGACCGGTAGGTGAGGCAGATCCTGATAGAAAGGGCAGGCGGCGTACGCCTACCAGAACCCCACCATTTAATACGCTCACTGAGTGAGAGCTGCATGTGCCTGTATTTATGTGCAGCAGTAGAAATCCATGATTAATTAGGCGAGTGATGATCTGATGACGAGGACCCCACCTGCCATTAAGTGTGAGCAGCAGCTAGTTCACGTATATGGGGCAGGGCCCGGGGCGCAACACAACTTGTTGCATGCGATCGATCGAGGTCCAGCCGCACAGCTTGCGGACGTGACAGCAGGGCGCAGGCAATAGAAGAGGCAAATTTGTTGCATCGTATCCATGCATCAGCAGATCGTGACTCCATGCATGATGTCAGCGCATGTGCATCCATGCATGCGTTGGTTAGAGATGGATTAGGATTTAGGAGCATAAACCTGCTTTGCATGCCTGTCAGGATGTCATCGTCAGGGCCGGCCGGACCGGGCAAATAAGAGCAGGGGTTGTAGCTTGGTTACACGAAATCAGAGCCTTCGCCGAGAGCACGTCTTGTACTTCGCCGGTACTCTTTCGATCCGCGGCACACTTCAATAAGCTTGTTTCGTTGGTTGCCACCCTTGCCCTGAAGATTGATTGCAAGGATGATTTGGACATTGGGCGAATAAAATCCAACGTCACGAAATCCTTGTCTAGACCAGGCAGGTTTCATGCCGGCTGCAAGGCAGCGACAGCGTGATCCACCCAGCCTCAGATGCTACGATCATGTAACCTCGGTTCTGTGCGCTTTGAAACAGAGCAAGTGTGGTGAGTGGCTCCTTTCTGCGACGCAAATTAGTGCCCCTCCATCGGCTTTGATCATATTTGACACGACATTTACTCTCACAACAAATCAACATAAGCACGAGCATAAGCTAAATTTCAGCGAAACGAACAGGGCTTGGGAAACACTCCGTTACGAAAGGTACCAAAACGGTGGGAAAACAATGTCAGGATAAGTTGGTTGTAAAATAACTTTTGTATTTTGATATAAATGAACGCTGTGGTGAGAAAACGACAAGAAAAAGTTATAAAAAAAACCGTGATGTTTGGGTTTCAGTTTCAGTTTATTTTAGACAACTTATATAAGCTGGACCACATGGTATATATACGTATGTAATCCATCTCGATACGGGTGCCTCGCTTTGAACTCACTACACTTTACATTGCGTGCACTGTGCACCTGCATAGGCGCCTTCTGCATCGTCCGAAGCCACCGTAGGGTAAGTCATGCACGTCGCAAAACTCGCAACCTTCCGTCTCCGTCGCGGACCCATTCCACCTCGTAAACTAGACGTTGACTCGCCCGGATCCAGTGGCACGCATCGATCTCGGAAGCGGCGCCGCGCGGCGCATTCATTCAAGGACGCCGGCGGCGCCCAAACCAAGACGCGGTCAAACGCCCCGGTGGGTTTGGGTTTGGGCGCGCGATCCGGTCGATCCGTTAAAAGTTAACCGTATAACTACGTTTTCAGTTTGGGCTCCGAATTTGCAGGAGCGGCAAGGCCCAGAGGAGAAACACGTTCGGCCCAGTAGCACTCCGGTCGACGCTTAATTAGGTCACACACTTGATAAGGAGCTAGATCGTTCGATATAGGCCTAACCGATTTTGGGATCGGCTGACGCCTAGGGGATGTCCACACCTGGACCTTATGCCTCCAACGATGAGCGCGATACGCAAGACACGTCGGAGGAGCCTCGCCGGGAACACGATACTTAAGACACGCCGACGAGGTCTCTTGAGACCCGAAACCCCACACGCCTAGGAGGGACCCCGTCAGTACATGCGGCGGCTATGGGCTGCTCTAGCTGGCCTGACCGCTCTAGAGCGTCGTCGTCGTCGATCCTCCAGCCATGCAGCACCGACGAAGAACGAGGAGAAGAGGTAGATTGGGAAAAGAGGGTAAAAAGAGGTAATGATTGATTTGTTGTGTTTTTGTGTCGATTGGATAGATGGGAACTCAATCGGACATGATACTCTCATATATATAGAGGGGGTGGTCTTATCATAGTAGGAAACTGGTTACACCAAAATTTGGGAAGAAGAACGCGGAAACTCGAAGCTTCTAGGATTGTGTCGTCAAGGAATCGATCAGATGAGAATTGGTATCAGCTGATTTAGATGTAATGTCAGAATCGGCTATTTTATGGATGACATCAGCAGACGGCATCAATGGGCTATACTTGAGTGGCGCCAGGGAGACGTGTCAGACTCTACGAATAAAGAAAATTGGGGTCCAAGTTATTATTAAGTTTAGAAGTTTTCTTTTATTCCAAGAATTATAACGAGTCATATTTGAGTATGATCCATGTTTAGTTTCTAGATATAAATATTAGACCCTGGTTATTGTAAAAAGGGACGAACATTTAATCAACACAACCTTTCTATCGGTGTTTCGAGTAAACACCAACGAGTAAATTTATATTATTGTGCGTCTGGCTCGGATGGTATGCTAAGAGGATACGAGGTTTATATTAGTTCTGGCAGAATATCCCTACGTCCAGTTCGTTGCTGCTGCTCGTGTTACTAGCACTGAAAAGTTCATAGTAGGGGTTACAAACGGGCGAGAGAGGGATAGGTCCCAAGTCTCTGATGGAAAGAACGAATGAGAGCCTAGAGCTTCGTCGTTGCTCGGCTGTATGTTCGAGGTTCGATGCTAGTGGTTCTGAACTGATCTGATGCGGTGTGATCAGTTCTTGTGCGATGCGATCCCCTTAGTGGGGTGCCTTGCTTTCCCTTTTATAGGCCAAGAGAAAGCACGGGTTACAACGGGAGAAAAGAAAAGAACGAGAGGGAGAGGAAGTCCTTCAGGGTCGTCGGGCCTTTCCTTTCCTTTGTACGGGCCCCGCTGACACGGCCGGTGGTGACAGGGATAGCCCCACGTCGGGCGCCTGTCCGCCTGATGATGCCGTGCCCTGGCGTTGTCAGCGGGTCATGATGTCCCATCCCGCCCCGACGGGCAGTGCGGTGACCCAGCGTGCTGATCAGCGACCATACAGGGATTAGACAACACAGTGACCACACGTCCGTCACTATGGGTGATGTGAGTCTGAAAGGTCCTAATATGGCTAGAGAGGGGTTGAATAGCCTATTTAAAAATCTACAAATCAACTAGAGCAATTTGATTAGTATAACAAATAGCAAAATGCAAACTTGCTCTAGCACTACAAGGGTTGCAAGCCACCTATCCAACAATTCTAATTATGATCACTAAACACACAATTTGCTATTTTACTACTCACTTAGAGCTCTCACACTTGCTATACTAAAGAGCTCCACTAGATGAACTTAAACTACAAAACAAGCTCTCAATTCTAGTTATACTAAAAAGCTTACTACAACTAGTTTACAAGAATATAAATAAGTGAGTAGGGTGATTATACCGTCGTGTAGAGGAGTGAACCAAACACAAGATGAATACTAAATCAATCACCGGGAGAATATCAAAGGGCAAGTAACAACAAATTTTTCTTCCGTGGTTCACGTGCTTACCGGCATGCTAGTCACCGGGAGAATATCAAAGGGCTTTGGCTAAGCTCACAAGGTTGCTATATCAATACAAATGGCCAAGAGAGTGAGCTCGAGCCGACCATGGGGCTTAAATAGAAGCTCCCACGAAATAGAGCCGTTGTACCCCTTCACTGGGCACAACACGGGGTGACCGAACGCTCGGGTCAGATTGACCAGACGCTGGACCTCAGCGTCCGATCACGTGATGTGTGCCACGTGTCCCTTTGCTTCAAACGCTGATCGCCCGATCTCAACGGTCAAGTGATGACCGGACGCGCTGCTGCGAAGTAACCGGACGCTGGACCTCAACGTCAGGTCGTTTCCAGTAAGCATCCAGAAATGAGAAATCACGACCGGACACGTTTGGTCATGCTTGACCGGACTCAGCCACCGTCCGGTCACTCAGCGTCTCCTCTGTGAGCTGCCCCATCAACAAGACCGGACACACCCTGTCAGCGTCTGGTCACTCAGTGACCCAGCGTCCGGTCGATGACGGACGCCAGCGTCATCGCTGCTACTGACCGGACGCTGGAACTCAGCGTTCGGTCACTGCGTGACCAGCATGACTAACTCCTTTTCAACTCTATCTTCTTCACCCTTGCTCGAATGTGTCAACCACCAAGTGTATCACCTTGTGCATATGTGTTAGCATATTTTCACAAACATTTTCAAGGGTGTTAGCATTCCACTAGATCCTAAATGCATATGCAATGAGTTAGAGCATCTAGTGGCACTTTGATAACCGTATTTTGATACGAGTTTCACCCCTCTTAATAGTACGGCTATCGATCCTAAATGTGATCACACCCACTAAGTGTCTCGATCTCTAAAATAAGTGGCTCCTACTATTTATACCATTAACTTGAGCCTTTTATTTTTCTCTTTCTTCTTTTCCAAGTTCAAGCATTTGATCATCACCATGCCATCACCATCATCATGATCTTCACCATTGCTTCATCATTTGGAGTAGTGCTACCTATCTCACAATCACTTTGATAAACTAGGTTACCACTTAGGGTTTCATCAATTAACCAAAACCGAACTAAAGCTTTCAATCTCCCCCTTTTTGGTAATTGATGACAACCCTTACACAAAGATATGAATTGAGATTTAATTGAATCCACGTTGCTTGCCCAAGCATATTTACCATGTGTAAAAGGATATGGACAAGTTTCATGAATCCCATTTGGTAGCAATTGCTTCCCCTACATATATGCTAAGAGTTTGGATTGAAGCTTGCACATATGCTTAGATAGGAAATATAGGAGACAATGTCTATCAAATATTGCTAAGGTATAAGAGATGGACCTTTGAAGCGTGATACCAATCGGAGTGCACCAATATACCATCCTTAACACCATTAGTAACTAGACATACACAAAACTAGAATACCCTATGAGATCAACATTACAAGCAAGGGTCTAGTTTCCATAAAATGATCATAAGTCTAGTTACTTTAGCCTATATATGCTAGCTTTTCATTTCATCATTCAAGCCTATAACTAGCATACACCACACAAGCATGGATATTGAAATTTAGTACTTGGGCCATGCAAGCAAATATATGAAATGCACATTCAAAGACAACATACAAGTTTATGAGCTTGCTCCCCCTATTTGTGTATAATTTGATTGATCCCCTTACAATGTCACTTCATTTGTTTGCTCCTTCTATCTTACTATCTTTGTGAATTTTTCTCCCCCTTTGTCAACAATTAGCACAAAAGGTGAGTTCAAATTATAGATAGGTTGGGGTGAAACCATGTGAAGTGAGGATCATTTTTCCAATTTGGTTCAATCTAGATCACTTATAAAAGATATTTAACTTGGTTTGATCCAAGGACAAGCTTCTTCACTCCTCCAAATAAGGGTTATCTTGTACCATGTTGAGTTAAACACTTATAGCTTATTTTCTAGATCAAACACTAGGTTTACAAGCCCACAAACATGTCATATGCTATCACTAGATCATTTCAAACATACAAGTAATAGTGGTACTATACAAGCATCAAATTCATTTGATTTTCATGAATGAGCCTAGAACATGATAGGAATGACTAGATGCACTAAACAAGTCCTTTGCAATGGATGGATGACATGTCAATCAACTTTACCTTGCTTTGCTCGAAGGAGAGCCATGTCATATAATGGGGGGTGCATCAACACATATTTGAGAAGTCAAGTATGTTCAATTCATTCCTTAGCTTGCAAAACCTCTTCTCATCATGTGGCTTGGTGAAGATATCGGTAAGTTGATCTTCGGTGCCCACACTCTCAATGCAAATGTCCCCTTTTTGTTGGTGATCTCTTATGAAATGATGGCGGACATCAATGTGTTTTGTTCTTGAATGTTGAACCGGGTTGTTGGTGAGCTTTACGGCACCCTCATTATCACATAGCAATGTCACTTGCTTGAATTTAATTCCAAAGTCATTTAAAGTAGCCTTCATCCAAAGTAATTGAGCACAATAACTACCGGCCGAAATGTACTCTGCTTTGGTGGTTGAAAGTGCTACACTATATTATTTCTTTGATGACCAAGACACAAGTGATCTTCCCAATAGTTGACATATGTCCGATGTGCTCTTTCTCTCAACTTTACATCCCGCATAATCGGAGTCCGAATATCCAATCAACTCAAATCTTGCTCCTTTGGGATACCATAATCCAATATTTTGTGTATGCTTCAAGTACCTCAATATTCTTTTTGTTGCTTTTAAATGACTTTCTCTTGGTGAGGCTTGAAATCTAGCACACATACATACACAAAACATCACATCCGGCCTTGATGCGGTCACATAGAGTAGGCTTCCAATCATAGACCGATATATCTTTTGATCCACCATGTTGCCACTAACATCACTATCCAAGCTTTCACTTGTCCCCGTTGGTGTACTAATAGCTTTAGCATCATCCATTCCAAACTTCTTGAGCATATCCTTGATATACTTGCCTTGACTCATAAATGTGCCATTCTTCATTTGCTTGATTTGAAGACCAAGGAAGTAACTAAGCTCTCCATCATGGATATCTCAAAATCACTTGCCATCATCTTGCCAAACTCTTCACAAAAATCTTGATTAGTTGACCCAAATATGATATCATCAACATAGATTTGCATTACAAACAAGTCATTTCCAAGCTTCTTGGTGAAGAGAGTGGTGTCAACCTTTCCCATCTTAAATCCCTTAGAGAGCGGGAAATCCCTCAATCTCACATACCATGCTCTAGGTGCTTGTTTCAATCCATACAAAGCCTTTCTCAACTTGTAAATATGGTTGAGTTTCTTTTTATCTTCAAAACCGGGAGGTTACTCAACATATACAAGCTCATTGATGTATCCATTGAGAAATGCACTCTTCACATCTATTTGGTACAACTTGATGTTGTGGGCACAAGCATAGGCTTACAAGATCCTAATTGCTTCCAATCTCGCAACCGGGGCATATGTTTCTCCAAAGTCAAGACCTTCAACTTGAGTGTAACCTTGAGCCACTAATCTTGCTTTGTTCCTTATTACTATCCCATCTTGATCTTTCTTGTTCCGAAAGACCCACTTAGTTCCAATCACATTATGATTCTTAGGCCTCTCAAGTAACTCCCATACTTGGTTTCTTGTGAAGTTGTTTAGCTCTTCATACATAGCATTGACCCAATCAACATCCTTCAAAGCTTCATCTATCTTTTTAGGTTCAATGGATGACACAAATGAGAAATGCTCATAAAATGAAGCCAATCTTGATCTAGTTTGCACACCTCTTAAAATATCACCAATTATAGTGTCCAGTGGATGATCTCTTGCAACATTGGTTGGTTGAAACACTTGCACTTGATTGCTTGCATTTGATTGATCACTTAGTTGAGATGATGAACTAGCCACTTGTTGTTGATCTTCCACTTTGTCATCATCAGTACTTGCTTGAACTTGATCATGAGAACCACTAGCTTACATATTTGAGTTAGAAAGCACTTGATTCTTGTCATCTTCAACATCAATCACTTCTCTAGGCCTTATATCATCAATGTCCATGTTCTTCATTGCATTGACCAATTGAGTGCCTCTTACATCATCTAGATTCTCATCTTTCTCTTGGGAACCATTTGTTTCATCAAATTCCACATCATAAACCTCCTCAAGAGTACCACTAGCTAAATTCCAAACTCTATATGCCTTGCTAGTAGTGGAGTAACCAAGCAAGAAGCCTTCATCACATTTCTTTTCAAACTTGCTCAATCTAGTGTCTTTCTTTAATATGTAGCATTTACAACCAAAAACCCAAAAGTACGCTATATTGGGCTTTCTTTCATTCAATAGCCCATAAGGTGTCTTCTCCATCATGGGATGACAATAGAGTCGGTTGCTATAGTAGCAAGCCGTGTCGATTGCTTCGGCCCAAAATGAATAACTCACATTGTACTCACTCAACATTGATCTTGCCATGTCAATCAAAATTCTATTCTTCCTCTCAACAAGACTATTTGATTGTGGAGTGTACTTGGCCGAGAATTAATGTCTAATTCTAAATTTATCACACAACTTATCAATTCTAGTGTTCTTGAATTCACTAGCATTATCACTTCTAACTTTCTTGATAGTTGTTTCAAACTCATTGTGAATGTCCTTGACAAAGATTTGAATGTTGCAAACACATCACTCTTGTCAACAAGAAAGAATACACATGTGTATCTAGTGAAATCATCCATAATTACAAATCCATATTTGTTTTTACCAATGCTAGTGTATGTGGTTGGTCCAAACAAGTCCATGTGCATTAACTCAAATGCTTTAGATGTGCTCATCATGCTCTTCTTAGGATGTGTGTTACCAACTTGCTTTCTGGCTTGACATGCACTACATAGCTTATCTTTCTCAAAAGTGACATCTTTCAAGCCTCTAACTAAGTCATGCTTGATCAACTTGTTTAATTTTTCATTCCAATATGACCAAGCCTTCTATGCCATAACCAACCCATGCTAGACTTAGTGATCAAACATGTTGACAATTGAGCCTCTCTAGCATTGAAATCAACCAAGTATAGATTCTCATATCTAAATCCTTTGAATATCAAGTTAGAGCCATCTACACTTATGATCTCTACATCATCCACACCAAATATGCACTTGAAACCAAGATCACATAATTGGGCTACCGACAATAGGTTGAAGTTCAAGCTCTCTACTAGTAGCACATTAAAAATGCTCAAGTCATTGGATATTGCAATCTTACCAAGCCTTTTGACCTTGCCTTTGCCATTGTCACCAAATATGATACTATCAATCTCATTGCTCTTATTTTCATTGATTGAATTGAACATTCTTGGATCACCGGTCATGTGTTGTGTGCACCCACTATCAAGCATCCAATGCCTTCCTCTGGCTTTATAATTGACCTACAAAAGAAGATCAATTCATTTTATGTACCCAAACTTGCTTCGGTCCTTTAAGGTTAGTTACCAAGGTCTTTGGTACCCAAATGGCCTTCTTCTTTGGGCCCACAATTGGTGTACCAATGAACTTAGCATTCACACCATTGGTACCCTTAAAAAGCATGTAACAAGAATCAAATTTAATTGAGGATACATTAGGTAGCTTGTTCTTGTTAATCTTGCAATATTGCTCTACATGCCCAACTTGCATGCATCTATTGTAAAACCGATTATTGCCCTTCACAAAGCTAACTTTAGGAGTGACAAAGGTCGCCTTGCCTTTCTTGAGGGTATAGTCTAATCCCTCTTTGTTGAGAGAAAAACTTTGGCTACCCAAGCACTTTAGCAAGCGGGCATCTCCACCATAGGCATTGCCTAAGGCACGAGTGAGCTCATTCACCTTCTTCTTGAGGGTCTCATTTTCCACCATTAGTGAGGCATCACAAGTGAGACCATCACTCAAATGTAAAGTATAAGTAGTAGTGCTACAAGAAGTGTTAGTGGGAGCAACTACAATAGCCTCATAAAAAGATTCATCAATAAGATCACATGTTAGTCCCACATCTCAAGACACGATCACTTGCTCCTTCTTGGCCTCCTCCTTCTTGACTTACTCGATGAGAGAGGAGTGAGCTTTTTCAAGCTTAGAGTGAGCTTTGCCAAGCTTCTCATGGGCTTCCATTAGCCTCTCATGAGTGGCATTGAGCTCATCAAGAGATTGCTCAAGAAATTTGACTTTCTTGTTTAATTCTTTGCACTCCTTTCTCTTCATCTCAAAGCAAGTGTGCACTTGCTCACACATGTCCATGAGCTCTTCCTTGGAGTATTCCTCATCATCATCATCACTCCTACAAGCATTATATTCACATTCATCATCATCACTCACATCCTATTTTACCTTGGTAGGCTTTGCCATGAGGCATATCGATGGAGTGTCGAAGATGGAGGGCTTGTTGTTGATGGCGATGCTTGCTAGTGCTTTCTTGATAGATTTCTTGTCATCATCACTAGAGCTATCACTATCCGAAGAGCCATCACTATCCCATGTGACCACATAGCCTCCACCTTTCTTCTTCTTTTGGAAGGTCATTCTCTTCTCCTTCTTCTCCTTCTTTTCTTTCTTGTCCTTCTTGTGCTTCTTCTTTTCATCCTCAGCATTGTCATTATTGTAGGGACAATTCGCTACAACATGATCGGGGCTCTTGCAATTGTAGCATCTTCTCACATATTCTTTGCTTTTGGTGTGATCTCTTCTCTTTCTTGCACCATAGCCCTTCTTCTTCATGAATTTTAACATCTTGCGTACAAAGAGAGCCATAGCTTCATCATCAATATCACTAAGATTATCATCATCACTTGATTCTTTCTTGGACTTTCCCTTATTCTTGGATGATGATGAGCTAGCCTTGAATGTTATACTCTTCTTCTTCTTGTCTTCTTCCTTCTTGTCATCCTTGTCACCCCCCTCCCTTTCCACATGGTATGTCTCTTGTGTCATAACATCACCTAGTACTTAGTTAGGGGTAATCTCCTTCAATCCTCCTCTTATGATAAGCAATCTCAACATCTCAAATCTTAGAGGTAGGCACATTAAGAACCGATGAGAGACATCATCATCCTTGATCTTCTCTTCCAAAGCCTTCAAGTCATTGACAATTACTTGCAACCGATGGAACATCTCCGGAATGCTCTCATCATCCTTCATCTTAAAGCTTGTCAACTTATCCTTGAGGATGTACAACTTGGCACTCTTCACCGTCGGTGTGCCCTCATATGTTTCCTCCAATCTCCTCCACACCTCATTAGCTTTTTCACAATCCTTGATTTGCTCAAACACCTTGGAATCAATGGCATTGTATATGGTGTTGAGAGCCGTTGTGTTGCATTGCTTGTTGGTCTTGTCTAGGTTGGTGGGATTGTCAGGATCAATGATAGCATAGTTATTTTCGGTTACATCTCATACTTGATTATTAATTGAACCAAGATACATCCTCATCTTCCTCTTCCAATAATCATAGCATGTGCCATCAAAGAACGGTGGTTTGCCCCCACATGGTTGAACACAACTTGAGCCATAATTTGACACCAAGGTTGTTAAGCCTTCAATCAAACGGTGACCATGGCTCCGATACCACTTGAAAGATCCTAATATGGCTAGAAGGGGGTGAATAGCCTATTTAAAAATCTACAAATCAACTAGAGCAATTTGATTAGTATAACAAATAGCGAAATGCAAACTTGCTCTAGCACTATAAGGGTTGCAAGCCACCTATCCAACAATTCTAGTTGTTATGATCACTAAACACACAATTTGCTATTTCACTACTCACTTAGAGCTCTCACACTTGCTACACTAAAGAGCTCCACTAGATGAACTTAAACTACAAAGCAAGCTCTCAATTCTAGTTACACTAAAGAGCTTACTACAACTAGTTTACAAGAATATAAATGAGTGAGTAGGGTGATTATACCGTCGTGTAGAGGAGTGAACCAATCACAAGATGAATACTAAATTAATCACTAGAAGAATACCAAAGGGCAAGTGACAACCAATTTTTCGCCCGAGGTTCACGTGCTTGCCGACACGCTAGTCCCCGTTGTGTCGACCAACACTTGGTGGTTCGGCGGCTAAGAGGTGTTGCACGAACCTCGTCCACACAATTGGACACCGCAAGAACCTACCCACAAGTGAGTTAACTCAATGACACGAGCAATCCACTAGAGTTACCTTTCGGCGCTCCGCTGGGGAAGGCACAAGACCTCTCACAATCACCACGATCGGTGCCGGAGACAATCACCAACCTCTGCTCGACGATCCTCGCTGCTCCAAGCCGTCTAGGTGGCGGCAACCACCAAGAGAAACAAGTAAATCCCACAGCGAAACACGAACACCAAGTGCCTCTAGATGCAATCACTCAAGCAATGCACTTGGATTCTCTCCCAATCTCACAATGATGATGGATCAATGATGGATATGGGTGGGAGGACTTTGGCTAAGCTCACAAGGTTGCTATGTCAATGCAAATGGCCAAGAGAGTGAGCTTGAGTCGGCCATGGGGCTTAAATAGAAGCCCCTATGAAATAGAGTCGTTGTACCCCTTCACTGGGCACAACATGGGGTGACCGGACTCTCCGGTCAGATTGACCGGACGCTGGACCTCAGCGTCCGATCACATGATGTGCGCCATGTGTCTCCTTGCTTCAAACGCTGATCGCTCGATCTCAACGGTCAAGTGATGACCGGACGCGCTGCTGCGAAGTGACCGAACGCTGGACCTCAGCGTCCGGTCGTTTCCAGTAAGCATCCAGAAACGAGAAATCACGACCGGATGCGTCCGGTCATGCTTGACCGGACTCAGCCAGCGTCCGGTCACTCAGCGTCTCCTCTGTGAGCTACATTGTCAGCAGGACCGGACACACCCTGTCAGCGTCCGATCACGCAGTGACCCAGCGTCCAGTCGATGACGAACGCCAGCGTCTTCGCTGCTACTGACCGGACGCTGGAACTCAGCGTCCAGTCACTGCATGACCAACATGACTAACTTCTTTTTAACTCTATCTTCTTCACCCTTGCTCAAATGTGCCAACCACCAAGTGTATCACCTTGTGCACATGTGTTAGCATATTTTCACAAACATTTTTAAGGGTGTTAGCATTCTACTAGATCCTAAATGCATATGCAATGAGTTAGAGCATCTAGTGGCACTTTGATAACCGTATTTCGATACGAGTTTCACCCCTCTTAATAGTACGGCTATCGATCCTAAATGTGATCACACTCACTAAGTGTCTCGATCACTAAAACAAGTGGCGACCGTTGTTCCACATCTTGAAAAGAGGATATCAAGACCAGATGCTATCGGCCTTTTGGGCCAGATACAACGGTAATGATAACACAAGAATGATAGATTGAAACCAACAAATTGGCTAGGTCAAAAAGATCGGCTATAGGAGATAGCCAAACCAAATCGTTCCCCAGCGGAGTCGTCAAAAAGTGTGTTGACGGTTATTTAGGTCACACACTCGATAAGGAGCTAGATCGCTCGATATAGGGCCTAGCCGATTTTGGGATGGGCTGACGCCTAGGGGATATCCACACCTAAACCTTGTGCCTCCAGCGATGAGCGCGATACGCAAGACACATCGCCAGAGGAGTCTCGCTAGGAGCACGATACGCAAGACACGCCGGCGATGTCTCTTGAGACCCGAAACGCCACACGCCTAGGAGGGACCCCGTCAGGGCATGCGGCGGCTATGGGCTGCTCTAGCCGGCCTGACCGCTCTAGAGCGTCGTCATCGTCGATCCTCTAGCCATGCAGCACCGACAAAGAACGATGAGAAGAGGTAGATTGGAAAAGGAGGGTAAAAAGATGTAGTAGATTGATTTGTTGTGTTTTTACGTCGACTGGATAGATGGGAACTCAATCGACCATGATCCTCTCATATATATATAGAGGGGTAATCTTATCCCGGTAGAAAACCTCTCCAAGACCTATTTTCTAAGTTTCACACGAGTTTGGAATAGTTCGGATCAGAATCAAAAGGCCAGATCCGAACAGGGTTTTTAATTAGGTCTGCCGGAAGTTCTGACCACCATCGAAACTTCCAACCTTTGTCGGAACTCCCAACGTGGGGATAACCCGGGCACCCGAGCAGGTTTTTTCAGGCTTCCCGGAAGTTCCGACTCCAACTTAGGTCGGAACTGCCGGCAACAGAGCAATCTTCCTGGGGGCATAACTCCTCCATCCGGACTCCAAATTGAACATTGTTTTTTTTACTATCTCGACGAGATGAACGCAATGATGCAGTCCGTTTCACATTTTGACAACTTCACAAAATAAACAATTTTAGTTGTCAACAACTCCTTCCCTTTATTTTTTTCCCTGTGCACCAGGGCATATCATATGATTATTACGTGGTCTATCTACGTGCGCCCGCGGTTGGCCCGGCTGTACTGTGTCGTGTGCATGCACGGCAATCGGCAAACGGCAAGGTAAAGGTAAAGGCAAAGGCAGCTCGTCTTCCTGCGCTAGTATCTTCAGAACAGGTTAGAGCACCATCATGCGTGCTAGTGTTGCTGGGTACCCCGTACCGCATCATATCAGCCCCCCTGCCCTGCACAGCCAGCACCGAACGAACGAACGCTGCGACGCCACTCGCGCCCGCCCGCCTCCTGAAAAGCTTCTCCCTGCTGATACACTGCCCGAGTCCCAGGCTCAAAGCACAAGGCCGTATGCTGCCGCACGCACGCACCTTCTTTCCAGATATGAAAAGAAACACAACTAGTACTCCTTACACCCGTACGTGTATAACTTACATTGGTTCACGTTCATCATGAAAACGTTTGTTACATTCCACAAAAAAAAGGCATGATCGAACTGCCACCTTTCTTGGTCGGTCGGTTGCAACATGAACAGACCACGGGCCGGGTACTCGTTGATACAAAACCATGCAGTATAGTGCAGCGTACCGGCCTGAATGAAACTCGGCCACTAGTCCCAGGCTCTCAGCTTCACATTTCACAACACTCACCGACTGCCCATAGCGAGGTCGCGAACGAAACAGAGCAGGTCACGCCGTCTGATGATTGACGAATGGTCTAAGTCTATCCCTGTCTCACCTTCTGAAGATAGACAGTTGTTTATGGTCCTCCTGTGTGCATGCTCTGTTTCAGCGATGAATGCCCATTCAGATCGTTTCAGCCACCAGTACTCTGCATCCACACACACTCTTCTCTTTATGCCTGAGCGAGCCTGAGCCTGAGCTGCCTCGTTCAGACACCAGTACTAATTTATTACTTCGAGCCCGCCAGTACTCCTCCGAAGGGTAAATACAGTACCGTTGAACTCAGGCCTTGATCAGTTCCTCCCCTAAGATAACGTTTGGATTGTGGGAAATGAGGCCTGGGATAGGGATATGAGGCTAGATGGAAATCATATCCAGTGTTTGGTTCATGGGTAAGGGAAATAGCGAGGGAAATGGATAGGGAAATGCATACCCACTTGTGGGGGTGGGTTACGGCGTCGGCCGTCGGCGACGAACGGCGCCCGGACCTGCACAGCTGCCGCTCGCCTCGCGCCTGGGCCGCCGCCGGAGCCACCCCTCGCCACGCACCTAGGCAGCCGCCAGATCCACCTCGCTCCGATGCGGGAGCAGCTGCTCAACCCGTACGGCTGCTCACGTCGCGGCTGAGCCAGAGCCACCACTGGAGGCCGGAGCCCTGGCATCCGTGCTTGCTCGTGGGCCTTCATCTGGCGGTGATTGAGAGGACCATGGGCAGAGCATATGTTGAATCAGGCGGAGAAAGGAGCGGCGCACGTCTCGGCGTTGGAGCAGAGATAGTGCAGGTGCAGAGGATACGGAAGTTTTTGTTTTGATTTTTTTATTTACGTGGGCCCCACGGAGTAACCCTATCCCAAAACCAAATAATCCAAAGATGGGTTACGGAAGAAATATCATCATCTCTTTCCCTAACCCACCTCATGCCATATCCCAATCTCATATCACATGAGTATCCAAACGTCACCTAAAGTTTAGTTTCTATAACATCGAATGTTTGACACATGCGTAAAGTATTAAATATAGATTAAAAAATAACTAATTACATAGATTGCGACTAATATGTGAGACGGATTTTTTAAGCCTAATTAGGTTATGATTTGACAATGTGGTGCTACACTCAAGCTTAATAAATTCATCTTGCGGAATACCGAAGACTTCTATAATTTATTTTATTATTACTATCCGAAAACTTCGATATGACACCCAATGTGATACCCTAAACTTTAGTCCCTAAATTTAAACAAGGCCTGAACTAACCATGGTTACTTGGGGCTGCCTGTACCATCAATTCATATACTATTCATTCACCAACGCTGAATAACCATTAACCGGTGCTCCATGTACTAGCAACATTCATTTACTAGCTCGCTTGCAACATGTAGCAAGTGCCATGCAGTATGAGCAGAAACACCTCGCAAATCTTCATTAGCAGCATACTTACATACGTACACAGATAATAAACATAAACCAAACCTGCTTCTAAATCACTCACACTGCTGCTACTTCTTCAGGGACGACCTTCATCCAAAACAAAAAGGCCAGCCGAACACACACACACATACTGCTATGCTGCTTGCTGCAACATAGCTAGTAATATAACACTGAGCAAGCTTAGCGAGCTAGCAAACAAAGCAAAGAAATCACAAAACAGACCCAAGAAAAGATGAACTGACAAAGCACACTACACTACAAGGACCTGCTGGACAGTGGACACCTGGTACTAGTAGCTACTGGTAAATACTACTAATCCTTTGTGAAGCTAATAAGACGGTGGTTTAATTTCTCCTTCACGAGATCCTATCACCACCCGGCGGAAGAGGCAGAGGGCAGAGGCGGACATGACCCCTGCAGCAGGCGGAGCCTGGAGCGCATCGCCGGCCGGGTGGTGCCAGGATCTCGGGACCAGAAGAGACGCACCGGCATGCACGAGCTCCCTCGCTCGCGAGCCCATGTCGTCAGTAGTGGTAGTGGTAGTCGTAGGCGTGGTACGCCGGCTGCGGCGGCGGGGGAGCGGTAAGCTGCGCGCAGACCTCGGCGAAGGCGGCGAGGATGGCGGCGTGGTGGCGGGGCGCGTTGAGGGCGAGCAGGCGGCGGAGCATGCAGCGGAGGTCGTCCCAGCCGCAGAGCCCCATCTCCACGACCATCTGCACCATGCTCTCCCGGAAGTCGGCGCGCGGGTCGGAGGACTCCTTCTCCACGGCCACGCCCACGTCGCCGCCGTCCTCGCCTGCCGCTGCTTCCGCCGCAGACGCCGCCGCCGCCGCCATCTTCTCGTACCGCTTCTTCCTCCTGCCCTGGTGGCCTCCCTGCTGCTGCCTTCTCCTGCTCGTTGCCACCGTCGCAGGCGCCTTGGAGGCCGGCGGGTGCTTGGTGACGGCTGCGGCGGCGGCGGCGGGGTTGCAGTTGTAGGAGTAGGCGGAGTAGTTGGAGTAGGAGGAGTGGGTGGTGGTGAAGGTGGCGGCGGAGGCGGCCGAGGAGGCCGTGGAGGCCGAGGACGGGAAGAAGCCCGAGGAGGAGCGGGAGCTGCTCCGCGGCGGCTGCTGCGGCGGCTTGGGCGACGGGCGGAGGAAGGACGGCAGCTGGCTGAGCAGCCTGGTGGTGGCCCGGCGCGGGCGGCAGCCGCACCCGGCGTCCACCACCGCCACGTGCCGCCACGACCGCCCCACCGGGAACTGCAGGCTCCCGCCCCGCCGCGCCCTGGACGCCGACGACGACGACATGCCGGTGGTGCTGGAAGGGAATGGCTGGCTGGCCGAGGTAGCTGGACGGGACGACGCCTAGCGGCTACTGCGGGCAACCTCTCTTGTGCATGTGGCTGGCTTTTGGGTGGATGGTCGGCGGTGAGCCGTGGTAAAAAGGCGCCATTTTATACGCGCGCGAGATCTGGGTGACACTGACACGAGAGGGGTGCGTGGGCCCGCCATTTGTACTGGTATACTACTCCGTACTCCGTATGCATGTGTACAGCTGGGCGGGTTGCGCTCCTGCTTGTTTTTTGCCCTTGGGGCTCTCGCAGTCTCGCCTCGCTCGCCGACTCTCATCGTTCCGTTCCCCTGCGGCTTGCTGTTGACTTTGACCGTCCTGGATCGTTTGCTCCTCCTGCCAGCGCAATGTCTACGCGCACGGCACGCTGCGGCGGCTACGGGTACGGTCTGCAAAGTGACGAACAAATAAATAGAATACTCCGTAGAAAAAAAGAGTTGACGTCAGGGGAAAGTGAACTCTGTATACGTACGTCAGGGAACCGAACCAAGTTCGTTGCAACTTAACGTTGTTGGTGTGGCGATGGAGCGTTAAGGAGCTAACCGAGCTCATCAAGCTTTGATTGTCGTTTATCCTATCCAATATATCGATGGAGAGCCAAACTGTATACACTAATAGTATTCTACTCCCTCTGTTTTAAATCACATGTATAGTTGTGCTAGTCTTTAGCACGCATCTTTAGGTGTATAGTAAAAAAAATGTATCTAAGAAATCAAAACGGCTTACAATTATGAATAGAGGGAGTGCTTTTTAATGTCATAGTAAGGTTAGCGTGTAAGTAGTTGGGCAAGTTTAAGCGAAAGTTTCAATCGAGTTTCATCTTTATTCAGCGAGCTGTCACATGAACAGTTCAGATGATTTAGGAACGTTTTTAAGAAGAAGAAAAAAGAGCGAAGGAGTAAGTTTTAAGCTTATTTAACTCGGTCTCTAACTCCGGATGAGTCGTGGAATGAAATGTTTACGAAACAACGTAATAAAACTACGCATTTTGATTGGTCATGGAATTAAATCGATTCTTCGTCACCGCAGGCCAACCGAATCCAGGCCTGAGAGAAAAGAGCCGAATTCAAAAATAGGAACCTGTTCAAACTCATTAAACAACTGTCTGTGCGTGGAAGCACTGGAAGGGGAGAAGAAATATGATGCAAAGCTGAATCCACCGTCGGAGAGTGAATTCAGAGATAAAAAAAAACCCATGTCCATCCTCTTTGCCATCAGCATGTTCGTTCGGTCGTAAACGCATCGTAAATTTTCACTCAGAACAGTATTTTTTTTTCACACCAAACCAGTTAGTAGTAATAATCCACGATCGTATACGGTCGTATCAGCACCAGGCTGCATGACTTTTTGTGCCACCACTGGAGAAGGTCTTAACAGCAGGGTGGCCGCTGGCCGGAGGATTTAGGATAATCCGGTCAACAAGAGGGGAGCGGGTGTAGTGTACAGCTCAGCCAATCGAAGCCAGACCTTATTTAGATTGGGGTTAGGAATCAGTATTTGGTATTGTAGCACTTTCATTTGTATTTGACAATTATTGTTCAATCATGGTCTAACTAGGCTCAAAAGATTTGTCTCGTAATTTACAATCAAACTGTGTAATTATTTATTTTTTTATCTATATTTAATATTCCATACATGTGTCTAAAGATTTGATGTGATAAAGAGAGAGCAAAAAAAACTTACAATCTAAACAAGGCCCTAGTAACTCACAACTCCATCGAGATCCGGAGGGATCCGGAGGTAGGTTGGATGGAATCGAATCGCATCTTCTCTCTTCTGGGGCCCTGCGCGCGCCCACCGGATCCATCCAACCTAGCCAGCCAAGGCCTCGTTTAGATTGGGGTTAGAAATCAATATTTGGTACTGTAGCACTTTCATTTGTATTTGATAATTATTGTCTAATCATGGTATAACTAGGCTCAAAAGATTCGTCTCGTAATTTACCATCAAACTGTATAATTAGTTATTTTTTTATCTATATTTAATACTCCATATATGTGTTCAAAGATTTAATGTGACGAAGAGAGAGTGAAAAAACTTACGATCTAAACGAGGCCCAAAGCCAAGGAGGAATTCCGCGCGGCACTTGGCGGCCCGGGTGGTCCTTCCTCTGGACTCTCCTCCACGCCGGCGCCGGCGCCGGCGCACGAAAGCAGCAGGCTACTACTAGGCTCGGAAAGCAGGCAGGTACCTAGCCCACCGCCCAGCGGCAAAGCAGGCGTCGGCGTGCCGGGAGGAGAGCTCGCTCTCTAGCCTTTTCCCCCGGCCGCATGCTCGTGCCGTGCCGTGCCCGTGCTGCCGCCAATGATCACCACGCGACGGCGACGGCGACGGCGACGGCCGCCTCCTGCGCGCCATCCTCTACGTACGAGTACGGTGTACAAGAACTAAACTCCCGTCAAGGGAGGCAGCTGGGACCGAGCCTGCTTGCTTGCTGCCATGTGCAGACACTCCGGCGGCTTGCATGCGCCCGATCTCTAGCTTCCGCACTTGAGCGACACCTCTTTTAAGGTTCGACGAAGATGAAACAGAGACACTATTTTGAACCATGTTGTACTCATCTCTTAGAAATGATAATACCACCTCCGTAATTAATGACATTCAAATAACAAATGTCGAGTCGTCATTTCTGACTTAGGGTCTGTTTAGTTTCAAAAAAAATTTCACCCTAAAGTGTCACATCGAATCTTGCGGCACATGTATAGAGTACTAAATGTAGACAAAAAAAAAAACTAATTGCACAGTTAGGTGAGAAATCGCGAGACGAAACTTTCGAACCTAATTAGTCCATAATTAGATACTAATTACCAAATACAAACGAAAGTGCTACAGTGGCCAAACAGTAGCTAAACCCAAAAAAAATTGGGAACTAAACGCTCCCTTACTACAAGAGCACTAAATCTCACTCCCATCTCTATTTCTCTTAGGCCCCGTTTGAATCATTGGAATTGAATTTATTCTAATAATTATAATTTAGACATAGATTAATTAAGCTAATATAGTTATATATGAAATATATTTGTATATTTATTGTTAGGCATACAATTAACATACTTATACGTTGCATTTCTACTCTACGGAAGTGAGTTGAAGAGTGTGCTATAAGTTAGAGAATAGAATTATAGCATAGTGATCTATAGAATCAATATCTATCTCCCACCCTATGAATTTGAAATAGGCTTATTTGTGAGTTTGAGAATGTTATGCAATGTTAAATTTCAAGCCAAATAGCTTAATCCTTTATGTAGATTTCAATTCCGACAAAATAAAGGGATCCAAATGGCCCCTTAGCTTAATTATTCTTTGTAAGTAACACACCTTTTTAAAAAAAATCAAAGAAGTATCTTGATTTTCAAGGGTATTTCCAAATGTCAAATTTCTTACAAAAATTTAACTCGGTTGTTTACTACTCCGTCCGTTCCAAATTATAAGTCGATTTGACCTTTTTAGTTGATATATTTTGCTATGTACCTAAAATATCTAAACGCATAGCAAAATAGATGTACCAAAAAAATCAAAGCGACTTATAATTAATTTGGAACGGATGGAGTAGGTGTTTATACATAGACCTAACAGAGAACGAGTCATTCAGCCTATTCGTTTCGGCTGAAACGATCGTGGATTATAAGCCAGAAGTACTGCTGACTGGTTTGGTGTGAGAGAAAAATACTATTCCAACTTATAATCCACGATCGTGCAAGCCGAAATGAACAGGCTGATTTTTTTGTTTAGGTTCTAAGAAAAAGAATCCCTATCGTCATTCATATTATTAAAAACAACCCTTTCAACTAGCATCTGCCATTCCAATAGTCGTTCCCAACTGTCGACCTTCTAAACAACACAATGGTAGGGTAAAAATTCAAGACATGAGCCGACATGAGCCACCGTCGCTTGTTTCTTGCCCACTAGATAAATTTGGATATTAGATTTAGAGATTCATTTATCTTCGTAAAATCTAATTTAGGTGCCATTGTTTAGTTTGATTTTTCCTAAACTAAGAAACTAGTTTTAGACCCCCGTGAGCCCTGCACAGAAATCACATCTTTTTCTTTTTGGGTTGGCTAAATGTCTTTTCCTAAGGAGATATTTCCATATTCCTTCCTTGTTAGTACAAAGTTTGAATTGCTATTCTGCAAACTATATTTCGAATGCGCAAACCCATTTTGGCTAGTCTATATTTATGTTTAACCTGATTGATTTGCTAGAAAACTATATGATCTAAGGTATTTAATGTTTTTAAGTATAGTCCTCTAGGACTTAAAGAAATAACATGAACCTTGGTGGACTGGGAAGCACACTATTAATTAGCACCGTCTATTTCTATAAGGCCAGTTTTACTGGGGTTTCTTGAGAATTTAAGGGTATTAGATAAGCTTACTTGGCATATGGACACCTCCAATAGTGACTTATAAGCTAGATCTTAGCTTGAATGAGTCTTTGCGCTTTGCATAAAGTCAAAACGTCTTATAATTTAGAACGGATGAATAATATTTTTAAATCTATTTGGTGATGTTGATTGACGCAGAAAAACAGTAAGTGCATTCTTTATGGGGGGGTATAACTGTTGCATATATAATTAGGCAATCCATGGTTAAATCTAAATCATAAATAGCGCAAACATAGTTAATAGCAAGTAGTCTCTCGAGCCGAATTTCCGCGGATCATTCACACAAGTACCGCATGCCTGCGGCCTTGGCCCTGGTCCGAGTGAGGCGAGTACGTGTGACTCTTTTCACATTAGACTTAGCGAAGTGGAGGAGGCTTCCATGTTTAAGCATGTCAGGCTCCACTTCTACTAGCATGGTCAGACGAAACATGTGTCTTTGAGATTTATTTTGGAACCGGTAGTGTGCTCGTACGTTGCTACGGGATAATCAATAATTTATACTAAAAACACACGGATCGCACGATAAGATAATAATACTGTAAAAATTAAATACCAACATTAAAGTGACATTTAATCCAAAAAGCAAAGTTTAAGAATTTAACACAGTCATGGAGTGCGCGGCGTCGCAGGCTCACAAACTCTACTTTATAGACCTTTCCGTGATGCGTCTAAGATAATGTTTTATATTGGCAGGAAGAAATCTCCGATATCTATTTTTTTCATTGTAATCCATTTATCTGGACAATGTTTGTAACCGTGCCCTCACCTCAAACATATATGTTTATTCGGACAATATCACAAAGCTACTAAAAACTATAACCGTGCCCTCACCTCAAACATTATCCAGATAAATGGATTACAATGAAAGAAATATACATCGGAGAATTCTTTCTGCCGATATAATATTATCTTAGTCATATCATGAAAAAAGTCTATACAGTAGAGTTTGTGAGCCTGCGATGCCGCGCTCTCCGTGACTGTGTTAATTTCACGAACTTTGTTTTTTCAATTAAATGTCACTTTAACATCGGTATTTAATTTAACAGTATTGTTATCTTATCATACGATCCGTGTGTTTTTAGCACAAAAGATTTAGTTGTCCCGTAGCAACGCACGTGCACGCTACCTAGTTGAATATAAAAGAAGAGAAATGGCTGCATTCGTACAGATAGCGTACGTCAGTTAAGGTTTTGTTTGAATTAACTCAGTTCGCGAACTAATAGTAATAACTAAATATGGCATATATCAAATTCTATGTTGCTATAGAAAATATTCGTTTAGAAAATTGCAGAAGGTTCACCAGTCTCACTATTGAAAGCTCTAGTTTGGTTTTGGTGAATTGATGAAATCCTAAGTGCTAACCTAGTTTATCAAGTGATTATGAGATAGGTAGCACATTCCAAGTGGTGAAGCAAATAAAGATCATGACATGATGATGATGCCATGGTGATGATCAAGCGCTTGGACTTGAAAAGAAGAAAGAGAAAAATAAAAGGCTCAAGGCAAAGGCATAAATAGTTGGAGCTATTTTATTTTGGTGATCAAAACACTTAGAAAGTGTGATCACATTTAGGTTCGATAGCCGTGCTATTAAGAGGGGTGAAACTCGTATCGAAATACGGTTATCAAAGTGCCACTAGATGCTCTAACTCATTGCATATGCATTTAGGATCTAGTGGAGTGCTAACATCCATGAAAATGTTTGTGAAAATATGCTAACACATGTGCACAAGGTGATACATTTGGTGGTTGGCACATTTGAGCAAGGGTTAGAAACTTTACCGACGGAGTGTCCGACGGTGCCACTAGCGCCCTAGACAGAAAAGACGAAGGTCACTGTAAGTGACCGGACGCTGGTCTCGGTTAGACCGACGTGTCCGGTCAGTGACAGCAGAGAGCGCGCAGCGTCGGTCTCTGACCGGACGCTGGGTCACTCAGTGACCGGACGCTAACAAGGTGCGTTTGGTGCTGCTGACGTGGCAATGGACAGAGGAGTCGTCGAGTGATCGGACGCTGGGTGTTTTCGGTCGAGCATGACCGGACGCGTCTGGTCGTGAAAAGTTGTCTCTGGATGCTTACTGAAAACGACCGGACGCTGGGGTTCAGCGTCCGGTCACTTTGAGCTACTGCGTCAGATCGTCACTTGACCGTTGAGATCGGACGATCAACATTTGAAGAGAGGGGACATGTGGCACGCATCGTGTGACCGGACGCTGAGGTCCAGCATCTAATCGATATGACCGGAGCGTCCGGTCACCCCGTGTTGTGTCCAGTGAAGAAGTACAACGACTCTATTTCGTGGGGGCTTCTATTTAAGCCCCATGGCCGACTCAAGCTCACTCTCTTGACCATTTACATTGACATAGCAATCTTGTGAGCTTAGCCAAAGCCCTCCCACTTATCTCCATCATTGACTCATCATCTTTGTGAGATTGGAATGAATCCAAGTGCATTGCTTGAGTGTTTGTATCTAGAGGCATTTGGTGTTCATGTTTCGCTGCGGGATTCGCTTGTTACTCTTGTTGGTTGCCGCCACCTAGACGGCTTGGAGCAGCGAGGATCGTCGAGCGGAGGGTGGTGATTGTCTCCGGCTTCGATCGTGATGATTGTGAGTGGTTCTTGACTTTTTTCCCGGTAGAGAGCCAAAAGGTACTCTAGTAAATTGCTCGTGGCTTGTGTGATCCTCATCTTGTGTTGGTTATGTGGCACCCTACTGAGGGTTTGGTGTGTGATGCCAATTAGCGTGTGAACCTCCAAATAAGTGAATCGCCACAACAAGGAGTAGCTTGCTGGCAAGCAAGTGAACCTCGGTAAAAAATTATTGTGTTTATCATTTGATTCCGAGATGATTGGTCTTTATTGGTATTCATTCTTGTGATTGTTTGGCTCCTTCCTCGACACGGCGGTATAAACATCTTGCTCACTCTTTTTACATTACCGCAAACTAGTTGTCAAGCTCTTTAGTGTAGCTAGTTATGATAGCTTGTTAGTTTAGTTAGTGTGGCTCTTTAGTTAGCTTTTGAGAGCACACTAACTTAGTGTAGTGTCATAGCTATTATGTGGATAGAAACTATATAAACTATAATTATGGTAGGTGGCTTGCTTTTTTAGTAGGCTAGCGCAACACTTGCTTCGTCTCATAATTGTCTAACCGGATTGTTAAGTGTTGTTGTAGAATTTTTAATAGGCTATTCACCCCCTCTAGCCACTAGGACCTTACAACCATGTATAACCTGCACATCTTTTATTTGGCACCACTGATGTTCTCAAAGAGCAGCCACTTTTTAATTTTAGATCTACATGCTGGAAACACTAAAATTAAGGGTCATTGAGTCGTCTTGCTTTATCTTTGCCAATTGTCTTGCTTGAGCTTTGGGAACAAATTTTGCCATTGGCAAATACTAACACATAAAGAGGTAGAAGTTGCAAGAATAAAGGTAGGTGGCCTACTATGCACCTAGCCTAAATTTAATACCCTTTAAATTATGGACAATACCATATGAACTGTTGTAACCGACATGTTAACTCCATCATGTAGTACACCTAAGTATTGAACATGCACATGCATAGTTTTTTTTATCATAGAATATATTTTTGTCCTATGAGACAACATAATTTTTTTTCTAAGTGACAGCTGATAGCCCCAAAATATTTGACAGAAACTCTCATTTTACTATCTCTGCATCTGCTAAAAATTTAACTGAAGTTTAGTTAATCCATGGAATAATTTGGATTGTGCCTTTTGTATTGCCCCAACAATTCTTTTACCAAGCATGATTATTGTTTCCATGGATGATTATTGTTTTCATCCATGCATGTGGTCTCAGATGATCGATTTATTTTCTTCAAAGCAGATGAAGATCGTAGGAATGACAGTTTATTTTTCTATCGCGCGGGGTATCGCACAGTCGGAAGGGAGGAGCGACCAAAAAAAGTCGCACCAAAAGAGGTCGGCCAATTTGAATTCTGTGTTAATTCTCTTTTCTTATGCTCGTTGCCATGTATGTTGGTGCATGCAAACATGCAATGTGTATATGGATAACAATAATTTTCTACTTTCTATTTTGTCGTGATTTCTCTATCACATGACAGGCAATATTCAATCAAGGAGAATGACATGCGGGAGGTGTTGTGGAATCGCAGGCGATGGACGAACCAAAACAAATATCGCATAAAAAAATATCCACACTTTATTTTTTTTTAGTTGTAGAAGATAATTAGAAATTCTAAATTTGGGCAATGCCCTTATTCCGACAACAAACTCTAACGCTCTTAGCTTTACTAGCCCAAAGAGAGTCTGCTCTCTCTTTTTACTACACTCATGAACCATGATGTACCGTACATAGCTACGGCGCTCTACAAAAAATTGAAGCTACACAAAACGGATAACCAACTCCAAAATTTATGATGCTCAGCTATAAACAACTACTCCGTATATATGTAGACCATCTCCATGAATCATGATACGTTTTTTAACCGACAGGAGTAGAGTACAATACTATATTTACTACGGTATATATGGCTGAACGGGTCCCAATGCTGTGATCATGCCTATGCGACTGCGGCGAGGCGACTGCAAGCATGGTTCCTGCGATCATGTTTCCTGGCAAACTGGCAAGTATGGTTCCTCCGACCGATCGAGCACACGCACACGCAGCGATCATCGTCGGGTTCGTTTGGTTTATTTGGCTGATAAACTATGACTGAAAGTATTATTGAAAGTATTATTGGTTGATTTGGTGTGAGAGAAAAATATTATTTGTTGGCTGAAAAAATACGATTTATAAATCAAACAAACCCAAACTAACAGGTACACATGCATTCTTTATCAGTGCATGGACCATGCCGCTAGCTAGTAGCAAACAAGCAAATCTATCCGCAGGCGGACGAGGGCATAGTTGGCCATGCAGCCCGAGCCCATCGGCTCGGTCCAAGGTCCGTTTTTTTGGCCCAGCCCACGCACGGCTCGGCCCGGGCCGGAGGAGTAGGTCGTGCCTGGGCCTTACCCTAGGCACGTGGGCCGGCACGGCACGGCCTGCTACAGTACAAGAGGCACGCTAGAGGCCCGGCTTGCCGCCTCCCCGCGCCCCGCATATATAAGCAGGGACTCCCCGCTCGGCCGCCTCCCCCCGAACCCTAAATCCTACCCTGCGCGGCTCGTGCTTCCCTCTTGCCTCTTCCCTGCGAGGCGGCGTCTCCCTCGCGCGCGGCCATCTCCCTCCCGCGCGCGGCGTCCGCAGCCAGAGTCGAGCAGCGACGGTCGGATTCAAGCGCGCCGGCGACCACCTCCTCCATGCCTCCCTGCGCAGCCCCACCTCCAGGGCGAGCGCGCTGGCTACCGGATCTGCCTCTGGGACGAGCGCGCGCGGCGGCGGCTGCCGCCTCCCGTGGCTGCCCGGCCTCCTGCTCTCCCCTTCCCTCTCTCGTGAACCTCGGGTTGGCCCGACACGCTGGATTGGCCGTGCTTTTCAAACCAGCCCAACAGGCCGTGCCTGGACCGTCGGCTAGACCCGTGGCCCTTTTAGGCACGGCCCGGTGACCCGACGTGTCGTGCCTAGCCTGTTAGCGTCGGGCCGTACTTTTGACGGGCCCGTGTCGTGGCAGGCTAGGCCGGCCCGTTGGCCATCTATAGACGAGGGAGCCAGGTTGACGGGGAGCATGTCGATCCGTACTCACCTGATCATGCTGTTGCGCTGTCGACCGACCGATCGACGAGCAAGCTTTTTAGCCACCCACACCAATGAGGTCTTCTCCAGATGTCGACGGCGACACAACACACTCGTGTCCAGTTTCAAATCGACAATTGTGTTTTTTTTTCCTAGAGGGAGACAGTAGCAGCTTTTTAGCCGTTGGGCATGCCGGAAGCACGAAGCAGTGCTCATTACTGGGGTCTGTGTATGTCTGCATACTGTAGCAACAGGCTGCTACTACTAGCTCCTGTGCTCGCGGACGCTGTCGCTATCATCGTCTACGCCGCCCGCACCCTGCACAAGTGCTGAAGCTCCTTACCCTAAAATCCAAACTTTGGCACTATAAAAAAGAAGATTCTTCGTCATATCAAATTTGCGATACATGTATGGAGTACTAAATGTTGACGAAATCAAAAACTAATTGCACAGTTTGGTTGTACTTTGCGAGACGAACGTTTTGAGTCTAATTAGTCAATGATGGGACAATTATTACCAAATATAAACGAAATGCAACCGTGCGCTACGGTGCTGTACGATTCCGACGATGCCAATTCGGCCGGCGCCTCGCTTGCGATGAGTTCATCAGCTGCTTGCACAACGTTGTGCGTCAGAACTTTAGGAACCATCGATAATACCGATACGTGTTCACTGATTACTGAACAGTGAACATCCACACGCGAGTCCTCTCCAGAGTCGAGGGGTAGTAGTACAAGCACCGATGAATGCGAATTGAATCCTCGTCTGCGGAGCTGGCCCCGCCGACCGCCGTGCAGGCAAAAAAGCTCTTTGACCGATACAGGCACACACCACACAGGAGTGAGAGTGACAACATACAGGCAGGCAGCAGCGGCTCGCTAGCTGATGCAGTGATGCGTGCCCGGGTGGCCTGCTGGCAAGCACGCATTTATACATGACTATACAGCGCGAAGCACAATGGCTCGACCCAAAGCATGGTTTTTTTCGGTTCGACCCGAGCATAGTAGGGCACGGTGCTCTACGAGCCTAGGCCGACATGGCCCGGTGTATAGGGCTGTGCCTAGGCCGCCAGTCAGGTACGCCGGGCAGCATGGCCCGGCATGACATTTACAAATAGACCCGGTGACGGCCGGGTGATCTCCAGTCACCACGGCCTGCTAAGAGCCTCTCCAGTCTCCAAGGCGGCAAGGCCGGCTAAGAGCCCACCCTACTCCTAACCCTAATCATTTCCCCCTCCGCCCCCTCCCACCCTGCTGCACTGCCTCACGCTCTCGGTTCGTGCTCGCCGTCGCGACTCCGCCGTCCGCCCGAGTCGCTCGCTCTCACAGTCTCGCTTCCCGCTTGCAGCCTCGCACCACCGGCCTCCTCCTCCACGTCCTCCCATGTGCAGCCGTCCACCCGTCAGCACAGCGTCTTCGAGGGGGCGTAGCCCCCCCCCCACCCGCTCCCCTCTCTGAGATTGGGCAAGCGCTGCGCCTTATCCTCCTTCCTCGATCCCGATTCCACTAGACTCGACGTCGGTAGGTGGGCGTGTCTTCGTCTCTACCAGATCCGACGCCGTGGGAGCAGAGCGCGGCGGTGGCGGCTCCCCTCCTGCCTCAGCGAGCGCATGGAGGCTCTCCCTCTCCGACTCCGTCTAGGGCCGCAGCCTCCTCCGACGGTCGACGATGTGCAGCGTGATGAGGACATCACTCCTTTGGATGTACCCGCTGATCCTCCAACCATCATGCAAGGTCTAATGACCCGGGCTCGAATGCGTCAACTCAATTTAGAGGTGAGCTCGTTCTTAAGCGATCATTTTCATACTTTTGAGAATAGACTACTACTTAATGATGTTATCTTACTTAGAAATATTGGAGAGGGTCATGAGAAACTTAGAGGAAGAGGTGAAGACGTTGATGACCAGCAAGGACGTTCAACAGAAACCGGAGGCCTGGTCCAACATGATTTCAAGTATGCCTCGGCCTCTAGGACCAGTCTGCCTTAAACTGGTCACCCAGGATGCATCCGGACTTCGTTTTCGACGATACACATATGGTTGGAAAGATAATTTGGTAAGAAAGCCAATCCAAGTGGTCTCACGTCAAAACACCATCAGAATCAATGCGAATCGTCGAAATAATTCAGCGTCCAGAATCTACCAGGGTGCTACGACACCGTCTTTTGATCCGTTGGACCGTGTATCGTGTTTGGGCCCATTAGGGTGCACGTCCAGGGTAGGCGACGACCTTAAGACCTTTATAATCATACACCGTCGCCGTCATTAGGTTTTTGGGTTTTGCTTAGATGAGACCCCAACTTCGTAAGATTAATTATTCATCTGCAATTTAGTTGTTTTCTTTCTTATTCTTGCTTGTGTTCTTCGTTGCACATGCATGGATTAGCCTTCTTAGAGAGGTCAACCGGATTCGTGTCTCGGTTGATAACCAGAGGAGTTGTGGTGCTAAGATTGCAGGGTTTGATCTTTCGATCTGAAGCGGGATCGGTGTGTTATTCTCCACCACAACGATAGTTATCACTACCTGACGAAAGATCGGGATCCCCAATTCCATTAAGTGGTATGAAAGCTAGGTTATACCATCAGGTTCATATTTATCCCCTAGTTTAGAGTGTTTCGCATTCGTCACATAGTCTAGTGTCATACTTTTTTTCTGTCCTAGAACCTTCCGCGTCATAGCCTTTGTATATTTCAGTTTTAGAGTCTGTCGTGTTGAGTTTGTGTCCTGGTCGAGGTCTTATTGCTGGTTATGTCGCGTTAGAGTCCAGTTCGTGTGTTTCACCCATCGTTTCCATCAAATCTTTGCTTTCGTGACCAATTTTACGCACATTGTTTCTGTTTTGTCCTCTAATTCGGAGCCAATTCTTAAAACTAGCCTAGTTTTCGTATACGAACTCGAATTTCGACGTTCCATATATTAAAATTGATCAGAAAAAAAATTTCGGATCCGTCCATCCCCCATTTGTCGGGGTTGAAAATTTTTAATTTGGTCAAAAACTGATCACAAGATCCTCTTTTCGTGGTCACAGCTTTTTGTCGATTTTGAGCATATCTTCTAAAATTTTCACAAGCCACGCCTTTCACTTGTTTAAGCTCATATTTTCGGTGGTTACTTCTTTTGTGCTTCTAGGTGAAGGAAAAATATAAAAAAAATAAAAAGTCAAAATTTTCCAAAAAAACAACGATAGCCTAAAAAATAGAAAAAAGAGAGGAGCAAAAGAGGAACAATATCTAGAGGAGCACATAGAGAAGGCTAAATTGAGTTGTGTTAGCGTGTGCTGTCTGGTTTCTTATTTGTGTTGCTGTTGCCATTCACCATAGTTGTTTTTCACACCTCTATCACCTTGCTATCCATCATACTTGTTTGTTACACACCTGGTACTTGAAACATTTTAGATCAGCAACGAGAACAAGTACTTTGGACTATAATTCAACATTACTTTCTGTTACTGACTTGTATGCTAGATATACATATTATTTTTTGTGTGCCTTCCAAGCTCCATAAACTCTTCAGATCAGTACAGAAAAGGGGCCTTGCAATCTTGGTACCACTGCCTCATAGGTATCACGAACTAGCCGTCGGTTGTACCGCCCACTACTTACGTTGGTAAGAACTTTGTAAGAATTTGGTAAGACGCTTCCACTTGCTATGAAAAGTGTCACCACTGTAACCACGTAGTCATTTGGTAGGGATAACTTTCACCGTTTGTTCCTATTTTTGTGTTTACAATGGCAGGAGGTGATCAGACTGGAGATAACAATTCTAAGGGTTTTAACGAGTGTGTCAGTCAAGAGCAACTATAAGCTATTGTAAAAGGATGCCCAAAAAAGGATGAATGGGGCCATCACTGACGCACTCATTGAACTCAACATTGGCAACAATATGGAGAGGTTGGACAAATGAATTTCCACGCTAACCGACAAGGTTACTGAGCTGGAAATCTTGGTGGCGGTCAACAATAATGATGTCTCTGGCAGCAACACCGATGGTCTCTTGCCAGAAGACACGGTGCATGATGCCACTGGGAACATAGATCGAGCAGTCTTTCGACAAGCAAGATTACGACGACGTCTTCGCCGCAACACGATAGGTATGGGTGGTGTCCACCACCATCAAGGTAATAATCACCGTGTACCCGATGATCCTTATGCTAAGATTAAGTTCATAATACTATCTTTTTTGGGTCATTATGATGCTGAGAGATATCTTGATTGGGAGATGACAGTAGAATAAAAGTTTAGCGCTCACCTTGTGCCTGAGCATCATAGAGTTCGATAAGCTACTAGTGAGTTTAAGGATTTTACCATTATTTGGTGGAATGGGCTAGCTGCACAGGATGCTTTACCTGATTTGTGGGAATAATTTAAGATAGCTATGCGTGATCGTTTTGTTCCTTCTTCTTATCATAGAGACTTACATAAGAAATCGATGCGTTTAGAAAAAGGAGAAAAATCTATACATGATTACTATGTTGAGCTCCAAAAAGGATTGATGTGTTGTAGTGTTGTGGAGGGAAACGAAGATTCTATTTGTCGTTTTTATTCAGGTTTGAGGCATGAGATTCAGGACATTGTTGATTATAAAGAATTTAATATTGTCAACCAGTTATTTTAGTTTACTATGCTTGCAGAAAAGGAATTATAGGGGCGTGAACAACAGAGCAAGGGCAAGGTCAGCACCACATACATGCCACGATCGACACCATCTTCGGGGCTGATAAAGCCAACCACTTTTCGGCCACCTTCTCCAGCGAGCAAGCGACCAACAGTCTCTAGAGTTACCGCTACACCTAAGGCATCTCCCGCACGACCTTCAGATTCAGGTAAAAAATTTTTGCAGGTGCCTACCAAGAGTGCCTCATCCATTGCATCGACGGGACGCACTTCGGGCATTCAGTGCCACCGTTGCCATGGCATTGGCCATGTGCAGAAGGATTTCCCAAGTCAGTGGGTATATATTGCTACAGAAGATGATTAGATCAGCACCTCTGACATTGAGGATGAAGAAGACCAAGATGAAGATGAGGAGGACAGCGAAGTCCTTGGTGACGAGGCCACAGCGTCCTATAGGAGCATCATTATACAACGGGTGCTCAGCTCACAAGTACAACAACCTGAGAAGCTACAATGTCATAACTTGTTCTAGATTTTCTTCGTCATCAGCAACCGTCGAGCATGTGTTATTATTGATGGAGGTAGTTGCAATAATTTGGTGAGTTCTGAATTGGTCAAGAAGCTTGGCTTGACCACACGCCCGCACCCACGTCCATACCATATTCAGTGGCTAAATGATTTTGGAAAAGCAAAGGTAACACAAACTTACAGAGTATCATTTTTCATTGGTTCTTATGCTGATTCTGTTGATTGTGATGTGGTACCTATGTAAGCTTATTCACTCTTATTGGGTTGTCCTTGGAAACATGATAATGATGTTACACACCATGGTAGAAGTAATAAATACATCTTTATGCATAAAGAAAAGAAAATTACTTTAGTACCATTGACCCCTGCTCAAATTATATAAGCTGATAGAGAACGCGTTGCTAGTTTGAATAATGTTCAATCTAAAAATCAGCAAGTTGCTAATTCTATTCTCCCACCTAAAAAGGATAAGTCTACATCTATTTCTAGGACCGAAGGGATTAAATTGAAGGGTGATGTTATGCTTGCAACAAAATGTGACTTTGCTAAAATTTCTGATGATGATATTTACTATGCTTTGGTATGCAAACGAGCTATGTATTCGCTTGATGATATTGTTAGCTCGGTGCCTTCTGTTGTCACTAACCTTTTGCAAGAGTATGAGGACATTTTTCTAGCTGAGATACCCCCGGGGCTGCCACCTATGAGAGGGATAGAGCATCAAATTGATTTGGTGCTGGGAGCAACCTTGCCCAACCGAGTTGCCCATCGAACCAATCCCGAGGATACTAAGGAAATTCAATGATAAATCCAAGACCTTTTAGATCGCGGGTATGTACGTGAAAGCCTTAGTCCTTGTGTCGTTCCTGTACTTTTGGTTCCTAAGAAAGATGAAACTTGACGTATGTGTGTTGATTGTAGAGCCATCAATAATATTACTATTTGGTATCGTCATCCTATTTCTAGGCTAGACGACATGCTTGATGAGTTGTGTGGTTCTATAATTTTCACCAAGATTGACTTACGAAGTGGCTACAACCAAATTAGAATAAAACTTGGAGATAAATGGAAAACCGTATTTAAAACCAAATTTGGGTTCTATAAGTGGTTAGATATGCCTTTTGGTTTGACCAATGCACCTAGCACTTTCATGCGCTTAATGAATGATGTTTTGAGAGCTTTTATTGGTCATTTGTGGTAGTTTACTTTGATGATATATTGATTTACAGCAAGTCTTTTGATGAACATATGGATCACTTACGTGCTGTTTTTAATGCTTTACGTGATGCATGTTTATTTGGTAACCTTGAGAAGTGCAACTTTCGCACGGATCGAGTTTCTTTTCTTAGCTATGTTGTAACTCCACAGGGAATTAAGGTGGACGAGATAAAAATTAAAGCCATAAAGAGCTAGCCGGTTCCTCAAACCGTCACACTGGTGATGAGTTTTCTTGGTCTTACAGGATTCTACCGTCGCTTCGTCAAAAATTTCAGCACCATTGCTGCCCCATTGCATGAGTTGATGAAGAAAGGGGTGGTGTTTCATTGAGGAAAGGCACATGAGGAGTCCTTTGACACTTTGAAAGACAAGCTCACACACGCACCATTGCTACAACTTTTAAATTTTGGTAAGACTTTTGAGCTAGAATGTGATGCTAGTGGAGTTGGCATTGGAGTATTTTGATGCAAGATGGTAAACTCATTGTTTACTTTAGTAAAAAATTGCATGATCCTGTTCTGAATTATTCCACGTATGATAAGAAATTGTATGCACTTGTCTATTCTTTAGAGACATGGTGTCATTATTTGTGGCCTAAAGAATTTATTATTCATTCTGATTATGAATCACTTAAGTATCTTTGCTCTCAACATAATCTGAATCATAGGCATGCTAAATGGGTTGAATTTATTGAATCTTTTCCTTATATTATCAAACACAAGAAAGGGAAGGATAATGTGATTGCTTATGCTTTGTCTAGACGATATACATTGCTGTCCCAACTTGATTGTCGGATTTTTAGGCTTGAATTAGTAAAAGAACAATATACGCTTGATTCTGATTTAAAGGATGTGTTGCTAAATTGTAGAGAGAGACGTACATAGAATAAGTTTATGATCAATAATGGGTTTTTTGTTTAGAGCTAACCACCTATGCATTCCAGTTGGCTCCGTTCGTCTTTTGTTGTTGCAGGAAGCACATGAAAACGGATTGATGGAACATTTTGGAGCTAGGAAGACAGAGGAGATGCTGTCCACACATTTTTTTGGCCTAGGATGAGGCAAGATGTAGAACGGTACGTGGCTCGGTGCACCACATGTCAAAAAGCTAAGTCACGGTTGAACCCACATGGTTTGTATATGCATCTTCCTGTTCCTTCTACTCATTGGGCTGATATATCTATGGATTTTGTGTTGGGTTTGCCAAGGATTACGTGGGAGAGGGATAATATTTTTGTGATGGTTGATCATTTTTCTAAGATGGCACATTTTATTCCTTGTCATAAGAGCGATGATGCTGTTCATATTGCTGACCTTTTCTTTCAAAAAATTATTCGCTTGCATGGTATGCCTTCTACTATTGTTTCAGATCATGATGCAAAATTCTTAAGTTATTTTTGGCGCACTTTGTGGAATAAATTAGGGACCAAGCTGCTGTTTTCTATAACATGTCATCCCCAAACTGATGAGAAAACTGAGATAGTGAATCAAACATTGTCCACCATGTTGAGAGCAATTTTAAAGCGCAATTTTAAGATATGGGAAGAATGTTTGCCGTATATAGAGTTTGCATATAACAGGGCGGAACATTCCACCACTAAGGTAAGTCATTTTTAGGTAGTATATGGTTTTAACCCTCGCGCTCCTATTGATCTTTTGCCTTTACCTACCACTGAAAGAACACATAGTGATGCTAGAGAGCATGCTGATTTCATTCGTAAGTTGCACGAAACAACTAAAGCAAATATTGAAAGAATGAATAAAAGGTATAGAATTGCTTGTAGTAAAGGTAGAAAACAAATTAAACTTGAACCGGGTGATTTGGTTTGGTTACATTTGAGAAAAGATAGATTTTCTGAGTTACGTAAGTCTAAATTAATGCCAAGAGCAGCTGTCCTTATAAGATAATTGAGAAAATAAATGATAATAACTACAAACTTGAGTTGCCACCCGAGTTCGGGGTTAGTTTTACCTTTAACATTGTAGATTTAAAGCTTTATTTGGAAGAAGAAGACGAGCTTGAGTCGAGGACGACTCAGTTTTAAGAGGGGGAGGACAATGAGGATATCACTCCTTCGGATGTACCCGCTGATCCTCCAACCGTCATGCAAGGTCCAATGACTCAGGATCAAATACGTCAACTCAATTTAGAGGTGAGCTCGTTCTTAAGTGATCATTTTCATACTTTTAAGAATAGACTACTACCTAATGATGTTATCTTGCTTAGGAACATTGAAGAGGGTTATGAGAGACTTAGAGGAAGAGGTGGAGGCGTTGATGACCAGTAAGGACGTTCAACAGAAACCGGAGGCCTGGTTCAACATGATTTAGAGTTTGTCTCGGCCTCCAGAATCAATCTGCCTTAAACTGGTCACTCAATACGCATCCGGACTCCGTTTTTGACAATCCACGTATGGTTGAAAAGATAATTTAATAAGGAAGCCAATTCAAGTGGTCTCACGTCAAAAGACCATCAGAATCAACAGGAATCGTCGAAATAAGTCAGCGTCCAGAATCTGCTAGGGTGCTACAACACCGTCTTTTGGTTCGTTAAACCGTGTATCGTATTTGGGCCCATTAGGGGGCGCGTCTAGGGTAGGCGACAACCCTAAGACCTTTATAATCATACGCCACCGACGTCATTAGATTTTTGGGTTTTTGCTTAGATTAATCTGTCAAGAACAGCTTCGCCGTTCATCGGTTTGTGAGACCTCAACTTCGTGAGATTAATCATTCATCTACAATTTGATTGCTTTCTTTCTTGTTCTTGCTTGTGTTCTTCGTTGCGTAGGTAGGGATTAGCCTTTTTGGCGAGGTCAATTGGATCCGTGTCTCGGTTGATAACCAGAGGAGTTATAGTGCTAAGATCGTAGAGTTCGATCTGAAGCTAGATCAGTGTGTTATTCTCCGCCTTATCACTACGTGACGAAAAATCGGGGTTTCCGTTTCCATTACAGCGGGTGCTCCCTCGTAGACTTCGGACCGCTCAGCACACTGGATTGGCTGCGCTTCTCGAGCCGACGTGGCCCGAAAACGGCTCCGAGCCGACCCGATGGCCATCTATACACGCATCTGTGGCCGAAATCATGGCGTTCCCGAGGAGGGAAAGCCGGAAGCTCGGAAAGGAGTCTTCAAGTTTGGGCTGTAGTGAAATTTGTCCAAAGATTCGGCCCCTGGGCCGCCCAGTTTATGAGCTCGGGCACTGACAGGCATTTGCTGCGTCTTCAGAAGCACAGTGACGAGTAGTAGTACTCCTACCCCGCCACCAGCCCGTAGCAGCATCGCATTTGCTGCTGCGTCTTCAGTGCTGACTACTGTAGTGGACAGGGTGATCGAGCGTGCATTTCACCTCCCTCAACTGCCGTATCTGTTGGGCCACAAAGTTTGATGCGTCCAGCTAGTTTAGCTGTATAGTAGTGTACGAGTAGGCAGACACGAATTCAACCGTCTGTTGTTTGTTTGTGCCGTCTCTCAAGACTTTCTTGTCCGACCAGCCAGGAGCTACTTTTTAATCACAAAATATTATTTTTCTTTCATAATATTTTAGTATAATCATCGACATAAGCTAAATTTCAGCATAAACCAACAGGGCGATAGCCCGTCCTGGCGTCCTGCTTCTGATGAAACTGCATGGTTTTCTTTCAGACTCTGAAATGCATTTCCACCTCTTTCAGGGTCCCGGCTCTCGAGAGCTCATCACTCATCAGCAGGCGGTCCTCCTCCGGTATCTGGATCCACGGGCATGGCCTCTAGCGCTCGGAAACCAGCAATGGAGATCGTACTGGGCCTTGTTTAGTTTACATCAAAATTCCAAGTTTTTTCACTCTCTCTCCATCACATCAATTTTTGGACGCTTGCATGGAGTATTAAATATAGATAAAAAAAATAACTAATTACACAGTTTAGTTGGAAATCACGAGATGAATCTTTTGAGCTTAGTTGGTCCACGATTGGACAATATTTACCAAATAAGACGAAAGTGCTACTATTCATCAGGTCGAAAAAATCTTCAATCTAAACAAGGCCCTGATGAGTGAGTGATGACGAGGTTAATTCCGTGTGGTCACGTCGTCACTGCAGCATCCACAGGATGAGCACTGGAGGGAGCAAGGAGGAGTTACTGTGCGTCACGCCGGAGCTGAGCTGATGAATGCCTGCCGTCGGCACCGGCAGCAGCAGCGGCAGGCGGAGCTAATAACGCCGGGTTTCATGGCGATGTCATGGCGAAGCCGATGTGACCTCGCGGGTACGGCGGGCATTGGATTCGGTGCACTGCAGCGAAGGGCTGGGCTCGGATCGGATCGGAATCTCAGATCATCATACCTGCATGTTTAGTTACTAAAATTTTGCAAAATTTTTTAAAATTCTCCGTTACATCGAATCTTTGGACGCATACATAAAGCATTAAATATAAATAAAAAATAAAACTAATTACACAGTTTAGACGAAATTCACTATACGAATCTTTTAAGCCTAATTAGACTATGATTAGATACTAATTATCAAATAACAACGAAAATACTACCGTATCCCATCCTAAAAAATTTGGCCAACTAAACCATGTATCCTTAGGTTGCGTTGGCCTGCAGCGGTGGCATCAATGTGCTCTGACCCGGTCACCCGGCTGTAGATGCTGCAGTCGTCTATTCTCGCCCTGCTGAGATCTGCATTTCCTACAGTACTTCGTACCGTATCATACACCTGACTGCACGTTTGTACTGTACCCTGTACCGGCTCACGACTGTCCCTACGTACTCTCTCTCTTGAGACAGAGTTTGGCGAGTGGGGTAGACCAAACGGGCCCCGATCCAACTAAATGGGCTAGGAGCCCACGTAGAGTTGTGCATGCGGGCCGTGCGGGGAAAGGACGACCGGGATAAGATGGGCTCGGGCCGAGAAGGCCGCAACTGACTGAAACCGGCCCATGGAACGAGTCGGCAGTTGACAAGGCCGTCTGGGGATCTGGGATGTGAGTTGTGAGGCGTAGGCCCCACCACGCTTTGTGATGTGTTGCGCACTTGGGCCGCGCGCCGCTTCCCGAGAGAGTGTCGAGGGGAAGATGGCGATGGGCGTGGGTGCTTTCGAATTGAGGCCTCGTTTAGATTGCAAATTTTTGCAATCTAGATACTGTAGCATGTTTCGTTTGTATTTGATAAATTTTATCCGATCATGGATTAACTAGGCTCAAAAGATTTGTCTCGTGATTTACAACCAAACTGTGCAATTAGTTATTTTTTTTACCTATATTTAATGCTCCATGTATATGTCCAAAAATTGATATGATGAATAAAAAGTGAAAAAACTTGGAATTTAGAGGTGATCTAAACAAGGCCTGGATGGAGCCTGCCCGGATAATGGAGACGTGGAATTGAAGATGGCATGTGCAGTGCAGGTCAAATCAGCAACGGATACACGAGAGGATGCACTTGCTGACTGAGCGCGTGTTTAGTTTCAGAAAGTTGGAATTTTGGGCTACTGTAGCACTTTTCGTTTTTATTTGACAATTAGTGTTCAAACATGGACTAATTAGGCTCAAAACGTTCGTCTCGTAATTTCCCACCAAACTGTGCAATTTTTTTTCATCTATATTTAATGCTCCATACACGAGCCGCAAACATTCGATGTGATAGGTACTGTAGCATTTTTTATGATTTTAAGGTGAAACTAAACACAGCCTGATAGGGAAAGAGAGCCGGTGCGCTGATAAGCACCTATCGTGAAGAAGGCCTAAACCCAACTAACCTATAACCCACTTTACAAGCTTCATGACGACAATATATGGGTTAAAGCTTCACTTCTCTTTATTTAGGTGATATTTTATTTTTTTCGTTACCCTTATGCACCCGTCACCAATAATTGCTACAAATCCATGTTCTAAATTGCAGACTACACAATTTAGCGTTAGTCTCATCCAAAATCCAAACGCTATAGCAACAGTTGTATAGCTCTATTACTTCAGGGTCATTTAATCGATCAACATGCACATGGTTATAATCAACATTTAACAACAATCAGAAGCTCAATACCGATCCAGTGGTACATGACGTCATTCACTGAATTAAATAATACAACAAAGAGGCATATATAGATTCTTGTTTAGATGAACAAAGGATTAATAAAAAAAAAGATTAATATTTACCTTGGTCAAGGCAACAAGCGGCACTAAATATTTCACGGCTAATTTAAATAGCAATGTTTAGCGACACTAAAGCTTGATTAGCTATATTAGCACAACAATTGTCGTGATAGACAATCCAAAAACACTATAGTGTACGTGACCCTTAGCAGACGGAATCTAGAACTGACCACATTCCTTCTTCCACAAACATCAATCAGGGAACAATAACGTTTCCATGGTGTAAAAATGATCCAGAGTAATGTATCCTATCTCGTTTTTTTATTATTATCATTCCTTGTCCTTGGGATCCAAGGACACGGCTGCTAAGATTGCCGTTATATAAATATAGCCCACTATTTAGAACCTGGCTAAAAATTAAATCGGTGATGGAAATTTGTCGTTGTGTTTTACACACACTACCCCACAGATGGCAGGAGCGTCAGTGCGTCACTGCATGGGTATGCAGTGACTGTAGATATGTATATGCACAATTGAGGCTCGCTCTGATCCCTGTCAGATAACGAACAATGCACTCACGTCACGGTTACTCGTCAGCAGAGCCGAACAATTGCCTCAAGTTGCGTAACTTGTTTAGACTTTTGGCGGATACTGACACAAGCGCGCGGATAAGATAAGAATGGAGGTTTTTTTAGATAAAGAGAATAAGAAAAGCAGCTAGAAGTAGAGAGAATATTGCTATTAATAACGGAACAGTATCAATTGATTACCAGGGCACTGGAATCTGAACGCGTGCATGAGAAATGATGAATGAAATGAAAGAGAGAGGAGGAAGAGGGAGAGAATTAAAGAAACCATCTGGAAACTCCATGGCAGGAAAACTAGCTTGGAGACTTTGACCAAGGACTTGGGCGATGGCAGAAATCGTCAAACACCGATCGATCCCGGTGTACTCGCAAAACTCAAACGAAAGCGTCAGGTCGAGAGGTGATGCATCTGCAGACGTTTGGGGTTCATTTGGCGTCGCCGTGGATTGGTTGGACCGGAAGCATCCATGGGCGGGCTGCACGTACCAGGCCCGAGTCCAACCAATACTACCAATAGTCCATGTTGGAGTGTCGCGGGACCTAAGGTCGTGATGGTCATGGCATGGCACGCGTAGATGCCGCTCGGAATGAAATGGAACACAACTGACCCGGCCCGCCGCCCCGGCCAGGAATGATGAGCCGTTCTCCGCACGTTTCCTAGCTAGCTAAGCTATCCCAAAAGAAGCGGACGGAGCTATCACTCCTTTCGCTTGTTTGGTTTTAGCCTGGCTTATTTAACTAGTCAACAATGTTTTCTTCTCACAACAAACTAGCACCAGCCAGTTTAAACCAGCCCAGAAATCAACCAGCAAACACACCGTATGTGTGCTACGATATGATTATCATATATATGGAGTGCCCCCGTCTCGTGACTTTGTGTCAACTCCAAGCTTGCGTTCCGTTTATTATTAATTTTTCATTCCACTAGCTAGATCGATCGAGTTTGGTACTTGACAGTTGACACGCACGCACATTTCTTAGTTTATCATATGGGATAGTTTTTTTTTTATATATGAAACCATGCAACCAACTTACAAATAACTTGACCTGGGTAGTTGGGATGGTTTCATTCACAGTGGAGCATACAATTGGAGAGCTAAACTAAGATATCCCCAACACAATATGCAACAATAACCTACGGAGTACTGCTCCATCATGTCTTCATCCATGACGGCAAAATTCTTTTCCAGAGAAAGAAAAGTCGATGACCGCGTAACAGTTATTCAAAGTCCTTCCTGATACAGTTGCATCCGTTTTTTCCACCCAGCTAGGTCGTCTTCGCTCTGCTCTGTAGCGTACCGTTTCCATACACGTGACGTGCCTACGCGTTCCTCACGGTCACGGACGATGAACCTGTAAAACCGATGCGTATGTGTGCAAACGAAAGACGCGGCACCGGGCACACCAGTTTCTTCTTCCCAGCTGATAGCTGAAGGCCTGAAGCTTCGGTGGAGTTTGTGGGCAACACGGGAACCGTTCACACCCACACGCTACCCCCACCCTCCAAGGCTGGGCCCCGCCGAATCACCCACCAGATGCCGTGAAGCGAACTCGTCGTCCTTGTGGACGTAACAGCAAGGAGACCGGGCGGGCGTGACGGAGATACCGCTCCGGGCCCCACCGCGCAGCCACCGTGTCGGTCGCCTCCTCGTCGTGGTGGTCGAACTAGTCGCCTACTCCTCCCCACGACCCCACCGCCACGCCGCTGGAACGGTCCCACCCCACTCGGCACCTGCAACTGCCTGCCCCCCTCGATTGAAAGCTCCCAAGTCCCAACTCGCCGCCAGTTCGGTCGCATCGCAGTCGTCTTCTTCCTCCCCTTCCCTTCCCCCAAAGCCAACGCAATCGCTTCCCTTCCTTCTCCGCCTCTCCTCCCTCCAGGCAGGCCGCAGGCTCCACCACCGCCTCCATTCCGCCACCTGACTCACGACTCCCCATTCCACCCCGCGCAACCCGCAGTGTTTGGAGGGAGCGAGGCGGGGGGACCTCCGATCCGCTGCCGCGCGCGCGGCCATTTCCGGCGGCCGGGCGACATGTTGGGGGAGCTCCTCTCCAAGATCCTGCTGTAAGTCCACCGCCCTCACACACGAAACTCCCCTTCCGGTTTCCGGCCGCCGAACGAATGCGCCACGCTCTACTGGGTTTTGGCTATCGGCGACGACGCGTGCTGATTCCGGAACCTCTCATCGCATC
>NC_089594.1:24701738-24798496 GCF_019320115.1 Miscanthus floridulus
CTGCTCGGACGAATCAATCTTGATTTTTATTAGCTCCTCCTCTTCGGGTACCCTGGTATTGGTCCCCGACAACGGGGCGGCGCGCGAGACGGGGCGAGCGGGACGGGGCAGGGCGGGGCGTGGCTGGCCGCGGCATGGGATGGGGCGGGGCGGCGCGCGGCTAGCCGCGGCGCCGGTGCTTGGGGCAGGCTCGCCTACCGGCATGAGCGGTGCGGCGCGCGGGGATGGATGGGCTAGCCGCGGCGCTGGAGATAGAGGCGTGAGAGAGAACGGGAGAGGAAGAGAGGAGAGGAAGGAGGAGAGAAAGAAAACGGACCCACCTGTAAGGCCGGAACGGCACCAAGATATCTGGCGTCGGGTTCGGCGTCAAGATCTGTGGCGCCAAGGTGCCTGCCAGGTCACCGCTACGTTTTCATTGACGCCTACGTGACCCAAAACCTAGGCGCCATATGCACTGGCGTCGAGACGTGTAAGCTCAGCGTCAATTACTTCGACGCCGAGCTAAGGATATATATTTAGAAATCATACCTTCAGAGATATATTTGTGAAAAACTTAAAAAAAAACTAAAAACAAAAAATGGGCCCTGCCTACAAGTTGTGGCCAGTCCCCCGCTGCCAGCCGCGCCCGTGCGGTGCAGGTGCAGCTTCTCACGTCAGGGCATCATCACGGCGCGACCGTGCGAGACTCGAGCAACCAACCACGGCAAAGAATAAAGAAAAAAAAAACGGCCTGTGTCGTGCTTGCAAACTTAACGCGGAACAGTCCCGATCGGTCGCCGGAGTGGCTTTTATTTGATGCGTACACGGAGAGATATAAAGCAGCAGTATACCGAAAAAAAGGGCCCCGGCCTCTCTGCTCTCAAAGCGCTCTTTGTTCCTTATCGAAAACCACACTTTCTTTCTTCTTCTTTTTTAACGGTCCGCCTTTGCAGCATATAGGAAAGCAAAGCAAAGATAGAGAAAAAAAAGCAGAGAGAGATCGCTCCCTGCGTTTAGAGAGTGGGCGAGTGAGGCTGTGAGACTGACTAATAAAAACTAACTCTCCATGTTCAAGGACAGGGACGTCCACGTCCAGCCTAACTCATCGCGATCAATTACCAAATCACAGCAATGTCAAGGCAGCATCATATCACCAGTGACCTGACTGTCATATAAATACGTTATACTCCCTCGTCCAGAAAAGAACTTAACTACGGATTACGTGTCAGTAAAAGTAATTTATGTTTGACTAAATTTCTAGTAAATAGTATTTTATATTTATAACTTCGAATCAATTTATTATGAAAATACATTTCATAATCAATCCAATGGTATTTATTTGATAACATAAATATTGATAATTTTGTTTTATCTATAATTGGTTAAACCTAAGATACTCAAATATGACACTGTGTGCTAGAATAGTATTCTTCGGGCTAATCGACGGACAACCCAGAAGCTTATACTAGCATGTCAGCATCAGGTATGTTCGGCTGGCATTAAAATCGGCTCATAAGTCGGCTGAAGCTATTTTATTATAAGAGAAAAGTATTATAGATTTTAGCTGATAAGCCGGATAAATTCAAGCGAACGGACCCTCGCTGGACTATGTCACGTCTCAGTCCCGTCATGTACAGTCTAATGACAGGTTCTGCATAGCATTTCTCACAGTCACAGGCCACTCCGACGCTCCCTACCAACCGTTACAATCTTGCTTGCAAAACTCTCCCATGCAACCCCTCATCTCACCCACCATCATGTGGCCAGGCCACTGGACACAGCAGCAAGAAAAAACATGAGCACTGTCATGCTTATACCATCACCAGTGCCTCATGCTCACTCACACATGTCGCCATGCACCCTTTTGCGCCTACCACGGCATGTTCTAGGGGGGCAGGTAATTAGTACGCAGCATGATGCAACAAGACAGAGCATTTGGGAAGGATGGTGAGGTGGCGCCGGTAAACATCTTCCAGAATAGGAGTACATCATGCTGTGCTCCTCGCAAAGAAATCATCATTCTGTTTTTTTTTTTGAACAAGAAATCATTATTCTGTTTGAGCATCCCGACCAAACCTAGAAAACGGACTATGCTCTACCAGCCTGTTCGTTGCTTCTGGACTGATAAGTCCGACTGATGTTGGTTTGTTGTGAGAGAAAAACACTGTATCATGACTGATAAACCTGGCTAAAACCATGGAGCGAATAGGCTGTACACCCCATATGCGGTGCTGATTCGTCACAATTAGGCAATAATTGATGAAAGGCTCACTCTTATGCAGTGCCAGCAAAACTTTCCGGTGGCAGCATCAACAAGCAAGCAAGCAAGCAATTTGACAAGCAGCACCACCAAGACGTGCCCAACCAAACAGACAGTTTTATAACACCAGCTTTTGACGGTCAGGCCATGATTGAGATACCTAACCTACCATTAGTCATTACCCACTGCAGTTTAGATTTACATGGAACCCACAAAAGGTAACTGCAACAATTGCAGCTCAACAAATACAAGACAAACAAGAGTCCCTGTTGTTATAAAGAAAAAAAAGGACCAAAACCCCTCCTACGCTGCGTGTGACTTCAAACATCCTAATCCAGCAGTCGAGTAAAAGTTGCCGGAAGCAGAGACCCGGTGTGAGAATCAACAGCATGAGCAAAGGCAACATATGATTGGCCTGAAAATTATTGACCCCCACAAACTGAAATCGGGAAAAGGATCCTGACTCCTTAGGTTGCATATACGTCAATAAATGTCTTCTCAAACGTTAACATGGAAGGCTATTCATCAACCAATACTTGAAAGAACGTCAGACCTTTGCGATACAGGTGTTGCAGAGGAGCCATAGTTACGCTACATCAGTAGTTCACTTCGGTACCATTTAGCTTGGCAGCGAATGAAGCTTTTATTTATACTTCAATCCGTGTTGATCATCGTCGATTTTCAACTTTGGCAAACAGCAACGAATGCATACGATACATGAACACTACTTCCGCAATGACAGTTCTCGCCCCCTTTGCTGCATCAGATATTCTAAATCTGCAGTCCACATAATCTACCAAAAAAAAACGAAAAAGAATCTACAAATTGGTGATTTTTCAGCCTCCTCCCAGGGGCCTACAACGATCTTGGGGCCAGTTCTTGCTAGTGCTTCCGCGGAAAGTAATGGCAGATACGCTAGGAGCTTAGGAAGGCAAGGCGCGAGGCGGACGCTGTGGCACACTAGACTCGCAGCTGCGAGGAGGAGGAACCCGAGAGTTGAGCCCGCCTACGCCGGCGAAGGGAAGGGGGAAGCGGCGAGCCGCCGGCGCAGTGGAGGGAAGTGGGCCTGGGCCTAGTACTGGTCTTCTTCTGTTTGCAGAGCTGCATGGGCCGATCACATCTTTTAAGCCCAAATGCAAATCACTGGCGTTGGCCTGTGGTTATGATTCTTATATACGATATCAGACAGCCCCTACCGTTAGGTTCTAGACTGACTTTTTTTTCACAGAGATGCGAAGCCCACTCATAATAAGTCACTTAGGGTTTGAGATTGTTTCTCATAATAAGATATTTTTCTTTTTGCAAAACACATCAATATAGACTCTAACGCTAGCACACTTTCCCATAAGAGTTTTTTTATATGAAAGAGAAGAGAAAGAAATATAGCAGAGAGTTTGTTGATAATTTGCTTGCCGTGTGTTTGGTTTGGGGGTTGATATCCCGGGTTCGACCTAGATGGCCTGTTGTTTGGTTTGTGGGTTGGGTGAAATTGTGCCCAACCAAGTAGGGAATATGCTCCTAGATGCGGGTTGGCCTTGTCCCTCCAAATCGAGCAGACCGTGTGGGTTGAACTGGGGTGCGGGCGCCGGTGCGGGGCGCGGGGCCGGTCGCCGATGCGGTGCGGTGCGACAACCAGAGGAGAGGGAAGAGGGTAAGGAAGAAGAAGACCCAGACAATTACATGTGAGCCCCATGTATCAGCGGTTCAATCATTCTCAACCCAACACTCCAACCAAACAAAAACACATGGGATGAACCTAACCCCCTATCCAAACAAGAAATGGCCCGACCCATCCCTGAAAACTAGATTGGATCTAACCCAACCCACTTGGTCCCCAAACCAAACACATGGTTAGAGTATATACCCCTATACCTAAAAGCCGCTTTTGGGGAGACCTAAAACGAAATGCAACGAGTGGGACCATGAGTTGAAGCTGCCAGGATTTAGGCGGAAACATAAAGAAATATTGCACGGGTTCGATGTCCCATGGGCCGCGGCAGATTCAATAGTATATTTTTTATAATTTAGTGTCACTCGCTCTATCATCTCATCTATTTTGGGGTGCTTTGCTCAATCGCTCCACATTTTTAAGCTCAATTTCATGATTTTTAGCCAAACAGGTGCAGCTCCACACAACTTTGGTTTAGGAAAAATAATGTGGCGGAGTTGTGAGAGCACCTAAAGGGGTGCTCCATCAACTCTAGGCTTTTTGGACCTGCTTCATGGTGAAGTTTGTGAATGAGAGTTTATGGAGTAGTTCCAAACACTCCCTATACACATCCAGGGGTGGATCCACGAACTCATGGAGGTGCTGATGAGCCTCATGTGTTTCCATTTCCATCTTCCTTTCCATCTTTCGGCCCTCCTTTTTATGACACAACAGCTGGCAAGGGGGGGGGGGGGGGGGGGGGGGGGGGGGGGGGGGGAGGGGGTGTTGTAGCACCCCAGCACCCCCTTAAGGTAGTGTTTAGATCCCATGGGATTCTTAGAATCCAGATAAAAATGCCAAAATGTTAAAATAACTACTTTCTTTAACACGCCAAAAATTCCTGGGCTCTTAGCGATTCGGCCACTGTTAGGCACGGTAGCTGACGCGACATTTTTTTATTTGTTCTTTTCTCATTTTTTCCCTCTCAGCTATTCGGCCACTCTTAGGTATTGTAGCTGACGCGACATTTTTACTTTTTTTGTTTTTATTTTATTTTTTCCTTTGCTTTTCTTTCTTTCGTTTCCCTCCGCGCGCAACGAGCGCGCGTATCTTCCTAGTCCTATCTAAACACCCTAGAATTTTAGAGGATTCTAACACAAGTACGTAATTCAAAAAAAAGAGCAAATATTATTTTTATCTAAAATCTGGATTCTAGAATCCCATCCAAACGGCGCCTAAGATTTGCCCCTACATCTGTATTATGGACCATTTCAAAACTGATAACGTTGTAGGCAGCTAGTAGCTAGTGCTGCACTGTAGGGTCAGAGATGCTGGACCACATTGTTAAGAATTCCTCAATTAGAGGATTAATGGGCTCATACCATGTATGTCCTGATGGGTTTATACCTTATATACCCTGCAAGCATCTATATAAAGGAACCACATGTACGTCTATCTGGATTATTGTATGCGGATCTGCCTACTGCTTTGGTTAACTTTGACAAGAAAGATTCCTATGTACAGGTCCAATCCTTACTTTTGGAGGCCTGTATCACTACCTTTTTCTAATTTGGAGCTAAAGCAAAATCGGGTTCCAGCTTATGAAAATAGGGTGCTGGTGGTCTGGTGGAGGATTTCGCAAGAACAAAGTGAGAATCCAGAAATGGAAGGTATTCTCCATTATAGTTCTTTACAGGTTCTTATTTCGTAGAGTTCCTGTCAACTTCACATGGCCTTCTTACGAATTCTTCTTGAAATCATCAAGTTGTTGGGCTTTCGGCGCAAGCCCGAATGACATCATTAATAACATGGGAAGCCCTTGTGAAAGAATCAGCTCTCCAGAAAATGGTTAGTGACACATCTGCTTTTTCTTTATCTTCTACATAGCTTTTCTTATTTTGTTATGACCTTCCATTTACTTGAAATATTTCGTGGTTGCACCAAAGATTGAGGAACCTAACAATGGTTCTAATGTGCTTTAGGGAGTCATGTTCTAATGGTTCCTTTTTAAAAAGCGACCACAATAGCAAATTAAGTTTCCGCCTTACTGCTATGGTACCTTTAAAAAATGACAACTTTATTGCTTTAGGCTTGCGCCTACTGCCTCTATTATAGAGCAAAAAAGGCTTTTTTCTAAGACCCTGTTTGGTTCTCTAATCCATGGACTAAAAGTTTTAGTCCATTTTAGTCCATGAACTAAAAGTGGACTAAAATAGTGTTTGGTTCCTTAAATTAAAATGGACTAAAGTTGAGAGAGAGGCCAATAAATGAGAGGCATGGGTGTCCCCAACACCTTTTAGTCCATTTTAGTCCAGTTTTGTGGACTAAAGGATTTTAGTCCACTTTTAGTCCACGTGTTTGGCTGTTTAGTCCAACTAAAGTGCAAATTTTAGTCCAAAATGCTTTAGTCCATGGGAACCAAACACCCCCTAAACCTAATCTGTCTCCGAAGCAGTAGACGCAGTAGATCCATAATGAGCGTCTTTCTATAGGCACATGTGATTTAGGGTACCTGTATATTTCCTGACAAAATTTAACTGAATATCCATGTTGACAGTGGCGAACCCACTGTTGTGCCTGGGTATTCCCAGGCATACCTAACATTTTGGGAAAAAAATAGTAGTTTGTAGATATATATACATGTATAATACAGTTAAAATCTCAAATTGATACTCTATGTTATTCTCTGCTTCTTATTTGATTCCAAACGCAAAGCAGCCCACATGCCCCATTTGGCGTTTTCCACTCCCCATGGCCCACTCCCCAAGTTTCCCTCGTGGCTTCACCTCATCTCGACTCCTCCAGACACGAAGATGGGAGACGGAGCGAGCGAATCGCCGAATCCGAGCGCCGAGCGGAACCCTAGGGCAGCCCACTAGCAGCGTCGTGCCGCCCCCATCCCCCACGCCCCGCCCTGCGCAGCAGCCGCGGCTGCGCCCCTGCCACATACCCCGGCCGTAGCGGCGGCGTGGCTCCGCCGGACCCGCGCCCCTACCCCTGCCGGCCTGCCCTCGGTCGCCTCGGCGCGTCACCGGCGGCCTGCCTTGCCCGCTCGCCGCCTCGGTCGAGGCCGACGGCCTCCATGGCTCCATCCATCCTAACTAACTCCAGCAGCTCGAGCTCGTCCTCGCCATCACCGATTTGATTTGTTCCTTTCAGAGAATTAGAGGTAATCAAATCCCGCTTTGCCCTTTTGTCTTTGTTATGTTCTGTCAAATGTCAAATTGTCAATTGCAAAAATCTTTCTGTGGACATACCCAACTTTGAAATCCTGGGTCCGCCTCTGCATGTTGAGGGTTGGTGTTACATGTGATCGTGTCTGCGATTTGTTGTGTCTATATATTTCCTCTCAAAAATTAATTTGGATCTATGCTATTCAATGTCGGTTTTTCCTACTTTCGTGTATTTTCTTCCTTTCCTCTTGCTAAATGTACTTCTCATTTTCCTATTGCTATGCAGGGTATGATATTGATAAACAGAGCCACCTTCCTCTCTACAGATACGCCTGAGCTCCAACGCCAATCTTGGTTACCTAGTTGGTCTACTTCCAGCGTGCTATCTTCGAGGACAAAGAAAAGGTACCACACCATTGCCGCCCTGTTTGCCTCCTTCATGAACTCATAATTCGAAATTTATTGCATTGCATTTCAGTATTTATAGACCATTTTTAGCATCCCACAAAATCCTAGACCACTATATTATTAACTGAGAACCTAAAATTGCGGTCCCTGATATCTTCAACTCATAATGGCTGAATGAAGGAAAAGAAGTAATCTAAAATGTAAAACATCTTCATTGAACAAGAAAGACACTGGGCGGGTAAGGATGGCAATGGGTCGGGTTCGGATCGGGTGGAGTCTCCGTGCACCCAAAACCGAAACCCGAAATCGAAACCCGAATCCGCCCCGAAAACCGATTCGGGTGGAAATCCATCACCAAAACCAAACCCGCGGATACCCGAAACCCGAACGGATACCCGAAACCCGCGGATATATATACACATATTCACATGTATAAACAAGAGGCAACAAATAATAAATATTTTCATGAGTCAACTTTAAATAAATTTAATAATCTAAGTAAACAAATTATTATTAGTATATTATAAAACATGAGTTTTAATTCTAAATGATTTATTTCGGATATCCATTGGATATCCACGGGTGGAAAACCAAACCCGAAACCGAACCCGATTGGTTTCGGGGCCCCAAACCCGAAAACCGTGGGTGAAAAACCATCCCCAAACCCGAACCCGCAGAACCCGAAACCCGCGAATATCCGCCCCAAACCTGATCCGTTGCCATCCTTATGGGCAGGTAATGTATTGAACAAATTTTTTTTGCCAGGTTAATTAACTATTTTTCGCTCGAGTTACTAATGGTGGCGCTATTGCCTTTGTTCACTCCTCGATTACTTTGTGTTGGTGGTTGCCGCTATTGCCTTTGTTCACTACTCAATTACTCTGTGTTGGTGGTTCCAGGTACCCTGGTAACCCATATGCATGGTTTATAAAAAAACTATAAAATTAAACTAGCACCAGTTCCATTTTATGAGAGGAGGTAACCTCTTTGCAGGTGGTGGGGTAGTTATTTTTAGTCATGGACTATAGTTCTAGCACTACCCAAATTTAGAGGAGGCAAAGTAGTAATTTTGTGGTTATTTTGGCTAGCTTCAGCTTAGAGAATTTAACATTTAACGCAGCAGACTCTTAAACTCATGTTCATTTTGTAGGACTCTGCTGCGTTGGGACACTGGTGAGTTGTGTGGCTGCAGGAAGTTAAAATTGAGAAGGAAGACAGAGAAATACTTTTAGGTAATGCATCTGCATGTTGTTGAATTGGAAGGCACAATATTTGGATGTCAACAATTCTGCCCGTGTTTAGTTGCCAGGCCAAATTCCAAAAAAGTGCTACAGTACCTATCACATCGAATCTTGCGATACGTGCATGGAGCATTAAATATAGGCGAAAAAAAACTAATTGCACAGTTTGGTTGGAAATCGCGAGACGAACGTTTTGAGCCTAATTAGACCATGATTGAACACTAATTGTCAAATAAAAACGAAAGTGCTACAGTAGCCCAAAATCCAAAATTCACCAAACTAAACACCCTCTCTATTGTAGGCTCCTATTGACTAAAGCGAATATCATGTATGAAAGGTGAAAAAAGAACTTCTGAGGGTACTTGATCACAAATGCCACTTTTATGCCAGACAGATCTGAGGTTATTGCATTGTTGTAGGGGGCTTCTGTTTCCTGATAATCAGTGTACCTGGAAGTGTGCAAAGCTTTGAATGTAACATGTTTTGAATCTATTATTTTTCTATCTATTGCATATAGGGGGAAACAGGTGATAAGAGTGTAGCCTTGACTTATCTTTTACTTATTGTTTGTTTGGTGGTCATATGTATTTTCAAATTTTGTTTCAAACTAGGACAACCTTTACCTATGTGGTTGGTCTGTTGTGGAAAATTCATCTCCCCTTTTGGAAAGCTATTTTAGTGTTATGGATTTCCTGTTGGATTAACAGTTTTCTTATTAATAGTATGACACGGATTGCTTGTGCTATCCTTGTCAGAACCATTGTTATTCCATTATATTTACTGACTGCTTATGTGAATAATTGTGCAGGTTGCATCAACTCATACCTTTGGCTGTCACAGTGTAAAATAGACATGGAGAGCTTAATCTCTGATCACAACAGAAGCATCGCAACCCTTGCGATTACAGCCACTGCTGACGACAGGCAATGAGTCAACTGTTGAGCGTTTAATGAAACAGATGACCAACTTTATGTCAGGCATAGCTGATGAATTCAAGACCGTTTTTGTCGAAGCAATAACATCCCCGTGCTTGAAGTTCCCTCTGAAATATCGCTCATTATATGAATATAGAAACATGGCTTGCACTATTCTTGTTAAATATCGTTTTGTCACAAACTGAGTTTCATGTATACACTCTTCTTCAGGTAACCTACTTATGCTTTTAACTTTGTATGTATTTTTGCCTTCTATATGTTGCGTCCTCGACTTATACCTGCAAAATTATTTCCTGGATTTACGGCCTTTGCTTAGTCAGATAACTTTGTGTTGTATGGTCCATTCCACTCTTCATGACATAGATCATCTCCCCATCCCCATGGTGCTGGTAGGATAGTTGTATATAATAGGGAATGGCGAATGGCAATAACCAAACTCGGATAAATGTTTAATATTTTTGTCTCAGTTTCAAATTTGTTGCCTTCATACTACTTGCAGGCATCCGGAGGATAGTTACTCGGAAGACCTGGGCCATCATCCGGAACCACAGGAACCCCTAACTTCGGTAGTGTGTGCACTCCAATGCCATATGCTAGCTGTCCTAGGTCAGACACCAATATGATGAATACCCCTTCTCCCCAGCAGCATCTAACACCACAACAGCAGAGGCAAAAGCTGATGCAGACATCTCAACAGCAACTGCATGCTCACCAGCAGCTGAGGCCATCGGTTGCTGGGTTGACAGCACAGGTAAAGATAGGTTTACATTAGGGCTTTGGATGTGCTTTAGATTTATAGATTTTCTGATAGATCATACCTGGCACAAACCCTTACTACAAAGTATACACCACTTCTAGGTAAAAACAATTACCATCTAAGTTAGAGTTACATCCACCAGTCAAACTATTACACAGACCTTAGTTACATACCCTCTCCTAATTCCTATATATTGTTTTTTTAGTGCGTCACTTGCAACACTATTTCTTTGCAACAAAAAAAATGAACTATAGTTCATGATCTATTTCAGCTCCATCATTTATTGATTCACTGTGTTGTTTCTTACACCAGGTAAGGCCACCCAACAAGATGTCGGCTTCACCATTTTTGTGACAATGTGCAGGGTTATATTTCGCACATGCAAGATATCCAGCGATTCCTATAAAGTTAAGAAGGTGGTCCTGCGAAAAAACACCCGTTCTTTAGCCTGTTGTTTGTATATTAGCCAGGCTATCGTAACTTCAGTTACAATTAGGTAACTATAAGTGTGTAATCCGGCCAAAAACTTATCTGCAGATGTATTCCCCAGATTGATATACCATGTACGAAACTGAATGTGCTCTGATTGCCTTTTGTGCCTTATTAGTCAGCACGCTTTCTTCATATTTAAGATTTCACGTATATCACTGCACACGCGCGCGATGGCGCGCGCCCTCCACTAGTGTGACATATTTGTCGATCATGAGGGCGCTAACTCCTACGAGACAAGATGATGGCCGATTGCCATCGTCGATCATCGTTCATGTGGGCAAGTCGTCGAGCAGGCAGGTCATGGCCTAGCCTATACCTATACGCCCTACGCGCGGCACGGATTTTTTCACATCAACGAATGTGCCACGGTTTGTCGTTCTATTACTGTTCTACTAAATTTATTATATTATAAATCCTATAGATTTTAATATTTCTAGTAGATCTTCTGAAGCGTGCAATACTAGTAGTTTTGTTTGCATATAACACCCGTTGTGTTCTACTAGTACTTTTTTTCGGTACGCTCCATGGACCACGGTCAATCATGCTCACATGCTAGCCTATTAGATCTTTGCATGTTATTAGGGGGTGTTTAGTCCCATCGAATGTTTGGACATATACATGGAGTATTAAATATAGACTAATTACGAAACTAATTACATAGTTTGCGACTAATTTGCGAGACGAATCTTTTGAGCCTAATTAGTCCATGTTGCTACAGTAAATATATGCTAATGATAGATTAATTAGGCTTAAAAATTCGTCTCGTGGAGTACCGACGGATTATGTAATTTGTTTTTTTTATTAGTATTCGAACACCCCATACAATATCCTTCCGACACACCTCCTAAATTTTAGTAGCTGGATCCAAACACCCCCTTAGTTTTCGCAGTTATTGAACCGTGTTGTCCTGCATGTGTGCTTGAAAGTTCTACTACATCGATCCTGAAGATTACATATGTTAGTAGATTGTTTTTTTTTTTTTGTCTTGAACAAGCACAAGCTAGACATACTGTTGCTGGATATGTCCTACTGAACTCTAGATAAAGCTTTTTTTGTCAACATAGCCCGCACAGGCCTGGAAGGCATATTGGCCCCACTACCGCTATACTGGAACCACACCGTTCGAAGTCGGTCACAACATATGTGACGCCTGAAGCTATCGCCGTTCGGCTTGTACTACCCGCATACCACCGTCAAGCGGCCAATCTGCACAAAGGTTTATGTATTTTTATGGCAATATCTTGCATATGAGCTTGAGTGTATGGTACATATATTTTTTTTGCTAATATTAAAAAACCTGAAGTTAAATATAATAGCAGGAATATATTTTTTTTGGCTGTGGTGTATTATGCGGGTATTTATGATCTTCCATATGTTTTTTGAATAAGATGGATAGAGCCCATGGAAGTTTTATATTGGCTTTATGTTTTCCTTGCATTGTTTGTATGTGAATATTATATGGGATAGTAATCCTGAAGTATTAACAAGGTCAATATAAATAACCTGGAAAAAAAACATATGCTTGAAAAAATCCCGGGAAATAAATGAAACTTGTAGGACTATATATAAGACCATTTTTTCTCTCTCTAGCGCTCTCTTTAATGCTTTAGTTTATTTTTACCCGAAGTAACCTGAAGAAAAACCATTGCATCAGACTTGTCGGTATATCAGACAACTGAATTTGGGATTGTTTTGTAACTTCCCTCGAGGGAAACTAATACCTTGTCTAGGTATATTTGCCAAACGTGATAATATTAGCTTGCAACACTAGTCGGGTGAACACAAGACCTGAAGTCAACATGTTGCCCTTGTCTCTCTGCTGCAGAACAAGCATGAGGTGCCATCCTAATAGGTTTGTTTCAAACCAATGTTTTATGACTTTAAGCTAATATATATCCCCTGGGCAACATGAAGTTGCTACAGAAATACCAAAATAATTGATATTCTGATATTTTTTCATGATTAGTGAAAAAGAACTATACTTCTTCCTGAGGAAGAGCATTGCCTATCCTTTTCTTGGATTAGCAAAACCCCGAAGTGCATATTGGGACACAGAATTAAAGGTACCCACAGTCGCTGAAATGACAGTGGGCATCACAGAGGGAAATCATTGTATTATCTATAAGGGAAGTAAGCCAAATGATATGGGTTCATCCATAAAGGACAACATAACGAAATTGGCAGCTATGTGGCATGACTACTCTATGTGACAATATACCGGCTAGTAGCAGCGTATATGTCACACCCCGCTGAAAGGTCGAGATGGCGGACTAGAGGGGGGGTGAATAGTCCTTTCTAAATTTAATCGCGCTGGCTAACCGAAATAAATCCGGAATTAAACAATCGGTCTAGCCAAGACTACACCCCTCTATCGAAGTTCACAAGCACTTTATAAAGATCTTAATTAGGCAACAAAGGTGCCGGGCTAGCTAGAGCTCACCTATCCAATTCTAGGAGCAAGGTCACACAAACCTATGCCACTAGTATTTTAAGCAATGAGGGAGCTCCTACACATGCTAGTAAGCAAAAGCACAAAGCTAACTAAGCTCACTAGCAATGCTCAATAATAAGACAACCAATGCCAAATTAGAGAGCGCAAATACTTAGCTACACAAACTAAGCAAAGTGACTAACAAGGTTACACAAACCAAATTAGCCACGCAAGGGAGCTACTTCTATGCTACACAAGCAAGAAGGTAACTAGTGAGCTACACAAACTAACTAATTACAAGAGCAACTACACAAGCACAATGTATATAAAAGTAATCACAAGCTTGTGTAAGGGGATTGCAAACCAACGGAAAGAACAAGGTTGACACGATGATTTTCTCCCGAGGTTCACGTGCTTGCCAACACACTACGTCCCCTTTGTGTCGACCGCTCACTTGGTGGTTCGGCGACTAATTGGCATCACCCACCAAGCCCGCACGTCGGGCACCGCAAGAACCTACCCCGAAAATGAGGGTAGCTCAATGACACGCTCAACTAGAGTTGCTCTTCGCGGCTCTCGCGGGGCGAGCACAATGCCCCTCACAAAGCTCTTCTCCGGAGCACCGCACAAGCTTCTTGCGGGCTTCGACGGAGACCACCACCAAGCCATCTAGGAGGTGGCAACCTCCAAGAGTAACAAGCACCACCGGCTTGCAACTCGATCACCTAGTGCCACTCGATGCAATCTCACAATGCAACACACTAGAATCACACTCGCAATCGATTCGCACTCTTGCAAGCACAAGTGAGTTAGAGGGCATCCAAGCACTCCTACACACGCCACATAGGCGTGAGGGTGCTAAGTAACCAGCCCAAGGCCGGCCACACACTCCTTTTATAGCCCCAAGGGCTAAACTAGCCGTTACCCCTTCACTGGGCAAAGCGCATACTGACCGGACGCGCAGGTCATAACGACCGGACGCTAAAACTCAGCGTCCGGTCACTTACAGAGAGGTTCCAGCGATGTTTTTCAGCGACCGGACGCGTCCGGTCATCACTGACCGGACTCTCCCCGCGTCCGGTTGCTTCTGGACACGCTAAAAACACTGACCGGACGCGCATGTGCTGACCGGACGCTGGGACCCAACGTCCGGTCGTTTTTTGCGCCAATGTCCGATCACAGACCTTTCAGCGCTAAAACGGCTATAACTCTTAGCTCTGAACTCCGATTTCGATGATCTTGGATATTTTGGAAAGCTTACTCAGAGGGATAGACTTCCCACATGAATACTTAATCCAAATCACAATGGATCAAAGCAGTATTCCAATCCAAGGACCACCCTATAGTTTGGAGTACACCGAAAAACCTTTTTCTCTTCTCTAAGTTAATTTACAACAACTCTAACTTCTTCTCCTTTGCAAATGTGCCAACACCACCAAGTGTGCACCACCATGTGTATGTGTGTTAGCATTTTCACAATCATTTTCCAAAGAATTAGCCACTCAACTTGCCACGCCACTCAATCCTAGCGACGATGCAAAGTTAGATCACTCGAGTGGCACTAGATGACCGATATGCAAACAAGTTTGCCCCTCTTGATAGTATGGCCATCTATCCTAAACCCGGTCATCAACTTCTCTACACACCTATGACCGGTGAAATGAAATGCCCTAGGTTATACCTTTGCCTTGCGCATTCCATTCCATCTCCTCCAATGTCGATGCAACACATGCACCAACATGATCAACAATGATATGATCCACTTCATATCATCATGTGATCATATTGGTTCATCGATCTTGACTTCACTTTCTTTTCACCGTTGCCTTCGTCCATCGGTGCCAAGTCTTGCTCAAGCTTCACCACCACGCGGTCCATCGCTCCAAAGCCTCCGACTTGCCCTTCACGCTTGCAACCGGTCCATTAAGCCAAGTCTTGTCTTGATCTTCTCCACCTTGATCACATGACTCAATGTCATGTCTCATGTGCAATAAGCTCCTTCATCATCACATGTGTGAGCTTTGCAACATCTCCAAACCATTTTCACCTTCACGGCATATGTTGCTCACACACATGTACTTGTGGACTAATCACCTGTGTATCTCACATAAACATAATTAGTCCATCTAGAATTGTCACTCAATTACCAAAACCACACAAGGACCTTTCAATCTCCCCCTTTTTAGTAATTGATGACAACTCTACAAAGATTTGGAAATTAAGCTCTTTTGGATTCATGTTGCTTGCCCAAGCAATTTTACCATGTGCAAATAATTTTGGACAAGTACCACAAACCCAAAATGGTAGTATTAGCTCCCCCTACATATGTGCTAGAGTGTTTGTTTTGAAGCTCGCACATATGCATAGATTGAAATTGTGGGAGAGTAATTACTACCAAATGATGCTAAGGTGTATAGAGTAAACCTTTGAAGTATGATACCAATCGAAGTTGCACCTTTAAGTTCATCCTTAGCACCATGGTTAGCTAGATATCACTTAGAAATAAAATCACTAGATACCTCATGAGATCAACATTAAAAGCAAGATACTAGCATTACTTGAAGAACATACCAAGTGTCTAGCTATCATCCTATGCATGCTAGTTTTCATTTCATCAAACAAATTCTACAACTAGCATACACCACACAAGCATGCATATTGAAATTAAAAAACTTATGCAATGCAAGTAAGCACATGAATATGCACATATCAAATGCAATCAATCAAAGTTCATGAGCTTGCTCCCCCTACTTGTGTGCTTCTCTTGTCCAAGAATTTTGATCCTTCTCTTTTCTTCAATGTTGCTCCCTCTTTGTCCATATCCATGTCCAACCTCTACTTCTTTATCTCAATCTCTCCCAAAGCTTTCATATCTTATCTCTCCCTCTTGTACAATCTCAATCTCAAAGCTTTCATATCTTTGTACAATCTCTCCCCCTTTGTCATCAATTTCCAAAAAAAGGTGTGCTTCTCATTGATGCAAAGGTATGCATTTGGGGTAGATGGTTGAGGCTTGAATCTTGTATTTTTGATGGACATCACTTGATTGTTGGAATGACACCACTTGTAACTTGTACCACTTGTATCTTGTGTAGGGTTTCTTGAGATACCACACATAGGATCTTTGATCTTGATATCAATTTGTGGGACACCTCCCCCTATGTGATAGCATGGGTCATCCATTTGATACACTTGAGCTCTTGTAAGTGAGGGATGCATTCTTCATTTGATGATCACTTAAAGTTGAAGATCACTTGTGGAACCATCGTCTTGCATGATTGATACCCTTTGTTATCTTTATGAGTACCACTTATAGGATATCACTTGTGAGTTCATCTAGACATCACTTGTGAATTCTTGATGAAATACTTGAGTCTAGATACCACTTGAAACAACCAAACTAGATATCCATTTGCATTGTTGTCTTGTGCTTGTACTCTTATTATTATCATGAGCTTCTAATGTTGACTTGAACTAAATTGATTTGCCTAAGCTTCCAAGTCCGGTTTGAACCAATGACAAGCTTCTTCACACCTCTTGCAAGGGTTATCTTGCTAATGTTGTACTTGTCACTTGTTAGCAATCCAAATTAAGTCAAGTAATTGGATTCACTAGCTCATGAACAAGTTCATATACTAACCACTAGATCAATTAATCATTCAAGCAATAGTGGTAGGCTATGAATGTAAACATTTTATTTGTTATGCATGATCCTATGAAGTATGTACTATATGCACTAACCGCATACTAGTAAGGGATGAAATGATCATGCACATTACAATGATATCTTTGCTATGTTGGAGTAGAGGATAGTCATATAGATTCCAATTCATTATTCCAATAGTAATGTGAAGTTTAATTATAAGCTTGGTGAAGACCAATAGATATCATTTTGAATTCTATTCTTCACCCATATGAAATGAATACCACTTATGATTAAGTGCACTTTCTTGTTGTGGTTGGCTTGCTTCATCTTTTGATCTTTACTTGCATGAGAGCATTAATGTGAGAATACCACTCGAAATATCATGACTAACTCTCTTTTGGGTGTTGCTTGCTTTCTTGATCAACCCTTTTGATTGCTTCAACTAAGCATCTCAAATATCCCTTGGATCACCACTTCCATGTTAGTCTTCTAAGTACCATACTTGGTTTATCTACACATAGGCAGCAAGCCCCTACACTAGGGAGAAGTGACCTCTCACCAAAAAACCATTCTTGATACTCATTTGAAATAACTTGATTGATTGATCCAAGTGATGGACTTAACTTGATGAGTAACCTTGATTCCTTCTTTAAGTAATTTTCTTTCTATTTGTTTAAGTCCTTTTCTTTCTATCAAATGATTTCCAATAGTCACTAGAACTTAAACTTCATCTTCATCTTAAGTTTGATTTTGATCTTCTAATTTGAGTACCGAATGTGTGCAAAGTACACTACACAATCAAATGGCCTTGTACTCTTTGCTTGTCATGCTTCTAAATCAACTTAAAACCAAACTTAGGTACCTCAACCACTTGTAAACATATTTCCAACTTGAGGACCTTTCAATCAAAGTGACTCTAGATCAATCCAATATTTGTTACTTTTCTGGCATATTATGTACCCTTCAAAGAAATAAGCATAGTTCCCAAAGTATAAATCCAAATACCACGAAATTTGGTGGAGGTGTGCATTACTAAGTTATCTAGCAGCTATAAAAAATTGAGATTCATTTGACTTCTAGATTGCTATCAGATTTTAATTCTTCCACCACTGCTACATGCTGAAAACTGTTGTACTATAGCTGACAAGACCCATTCCAAAATTAAAGCATTTCTTATCCAATTTTCATGAAATTTCTACAGCATCTCATACCATAAGTCTAGAGCATGTACACCAATTTTAATGCCAATCCAATAAGTTTTGATCATTCAAAAATGGCTAAGATCACAGCTAGCTCAGATTTTACAATATAGGACAGATTTCAACAGTTGAGCTATACTTCTTCAAATATGAATCAAACTTGAAACTAACTTGTTTGAATACTTCCATAAGACGTATATCCATTCAAACCACTTACTAAAAATCATCTCATGAATTTATCCAATACAAATCAATCCAAACTTAATTACTAATCAAATTATCCATTCAATCAACTTATAGCAAGCAACTTTGCATATTTGTCCAATTCAATCAACTCCTATGCACCCAAATGAAATGATCAACAAGAGATATACCTTGGTTAGATCATGATCATCCAACTTGCAAGCTTTAACTCAATTATTTGCAAATCATCAAATATAACCAATGAATCACTAACAACTTGAATTATAGCACTTGTATTATGTAGCATATTTGGACTTTACTCAATTATCATGGCATTGGGTTTGGATGTGCACTAAACTTCATATATTGACTCAATATATGATGATCAATATGAAATCAATTGAATCAAGTCTCCAATGCTGATGATACCTACAATCAATCATCCACTTTTTGATGGTACCCAAATAATTTTGGGTCCTCTCAAGTTAGGAGCAACATACTTAGGCATAGCCTTAGTATGAATAGCGGGATGTTTTGCAATTGCAACCAATGAGATACCATTGCCATCCTTCCTAAGCATAGAATCATCATCAATTGAAATAGGCTTAGGAGTGTTACCTAGGAGACATGAATGTGCCATGTGTCCTCTTTCCTGACATGAGTAGCACTTTCTTTTTGCTTGAGCCTTTTCTTCCTTGCTTATGTTGTGCTTCTCATTGCCTTGCTTCTCCTTGTTTGCCTGAGCCTTCTTCTCAAGCTTGTTTGGACAATCCGAAGCTAGGTGGCCCAATATGTCACAACTATAGCATCTTATGTGAGCAATCTTCTCTATTTTCTCTTCTTTGTTCTTGCTCATTTGCTTTGCATCTTGATTCATCCTTGGACGCAATGCTCTTTCTCTTGCTTTTCCACCTCTTCTAGTTTTCTTTTTCTTTATCATCAAATCACCATCTTCATGGTTGATCTTGATTTGCTCTTGGGGTGTATTATCTTGCTCAACTTGTGACTTTGGTTGAGGCTCTTCTAGTTGCTTCACTAATTGCTTGATTGGGCATATTGAGGTAAGGTGACCCCAAGTGCGGCACTTGAAGCACTTCACATGCTTGTGCCTCTCTTCTTGTTTTATCTTCTTGAGCTTCTCAATATTAGGGCAACCACTTGCAAAATGTCCCACTTCATGACACCGGTAGCACATGGTATGAGAGAGCTTTCTTTGTTGTAGCTTCTTCATCTTTCTTTCTCTCTTTATTTCGCCCTTTGTCATCTTCTTCTTGAAGCCAAGGCCACACTTGTCACCATAGTTTCTTTGAGTCTTCAACATGTGCTCAAAGGTGACTTTTGAGTTGTACCACCTCTCTAACTTGTTGCTCAATTTCTTCACTTGTTCATTGAGCTCATTGTTCTCCTTCAAAAGGTTAGTCTCACAAGACATAGAAGTAGAACAAGCATCTATATGTGAAGAGCATGGCATATCTAATAAATCATCACAAGAGGTGGATACATGCTTCTTGCCTACATCACAAGGGTTAGCAACATTTTGCAATTTATCATTTGATCCATGTGATGAGCTCTCATTATTTTTAAGTTTCTTTGTAAACACTTTAATGAGAGAAACATGTTGTTCTAATAATTCATCATGAGATGCAAGTAGTGTCTCATGATTCAATTTTAGCTCATCATGTGAAGATTTAAAAGCATCAAGTAATTTCTTATGTTCTTCATAAGAGTTCTTTAGAAATGGGTTTTCATTTTCCAATTTCATTGTTTTACCTTTCTCATTTTCTAGAGACATGGACATGCTAGCAAGTCTACTCACAAGCTCATTATATGAATCAACATGATCAACCACATTATCATTTGATACCTTAGTGTCACCTTGTGACATGAAACAATGTGGTGATGTAGAAGAGCTTGTAGTAGCATCACAATCATGGCCCAAGCATGAACCATCATCATCAAGATCACCACCAAGTGTGCTTGAGGTAGAATCTTTATGTGCAACACTTGTGGCATCATCATCAACCTTGTCAAGTGAACTTATAGTGGATCGATCATCATCATCATCACTTGACCATGAGGTGGAGCAATCTTCCACAATCACCAAATTGTGATTATGCTCAACACACTCATGTGCCTCCACCTTGTGATCATCCTCTTTCTTGAATTTCCCATCATCACTTGTGGAGGAGTCACCGTAGAAGGCTTGGAGTGCCATCCACATATCATGAGTACTTTCCAAGTCCCACACATGTCTAAAAACATCATCATGTAAAGCACACATTAGATAATAAAGAGCACGATGATCAAGTTGTAAGCAATCCTCTTGCGCTTGGGTTAGGTTGTCCTTATCCAAAGCATCATGAGAAAAACCAACAACAATGATCCACCATGCCTTGGGACCCAATTCACGGAAATGATCAAGCATATGACGTTTCCACCGTGCATAGTGTGTGCCATCAAAAATATGTGAGTCACAAACAACTTCTAGCCCAAAGTTCATCATCCTCTCGGGTCGGTAAAGACCACAAATGAGAGACCTCGCTCTGATACCACTTGTTGGGTCGAGATGGCGACTAGAGGGGGGTGAATAGTCATTTCTAAAACTTAATCGCGTCGGCTAATCAAAACAAGTGCAGAATTAAAACTATTGGTCTAGCCAAGACTACACCCTTCAATCTATGTTCTTTAGCACCTTGCAAAGATCCTAGTTAAGCAACAAAGGTGTCGGGCTAACTAGAGCTCACCTAACCAATTCTAGGAGCAAGGTCACACAAACCTATGCCACTAGTATTTTAAGCAATGAGGGAGCTCCTACACATGCTAGTAAGCAAAAGCACAAAGCTAACTAAGCTCACTAGCAATGCTCAATAACAAGACAACCAATGCCAAATTAGAGAGCGCAAATACTTAGCTACACAAACTAAGCAAAGTGACTAACAAGGTTACACAAACCAAATTAGCCACACAAGGGAGCTACTTCTATGCTACACAAGCAAGAAGGTAACTAGTGAGCTACACAAGCTAACTAATTATAAGAGCAACTACACAAGCACAATGTATATAAAAGTAATCACAAGCTTGTGTAAGGGGATTGCAAACCAACGGGAAGAACAAGGTTGACACGATGATTTTCTCCTGAGGTTCACGTGCTTGTCAACACGCTATGTCCCCGTTGTGTCGACCGCTCACTTGGTGGTTCGGTGGCAAATTGGCATCACCCACCAAGCCCGCACGTCGGGCACCGCAAGAACCTACCTCGAAAGTGAGGGTAGCTCAATGACACGCTCAACTAGAGTTGCTCTTCACGGCTCCCACGGGGCGAGCATAATGCCCCTCACAAAGCTTTTCTCCAGAGCACCGCACAAGCTTCTTGCGGGCTTCGACAGAGACCACCACCAAGCCATCTAGGAGGTGGTAACCTCCAAGAGTAACAAGCACCACTGGCTTGCAACTCGATCACCTAGTGCCACTCAATGCAATCTCACAATGCAACACACTAAAATCACACTCACTCGCAATCGATTCGCACTCTTGCAAGCATAAGTGACTTAGAGGGCATCCAAGCACTCCTACAAAAGCCACATAGGCGTGAGGGTGCTAAGCAACCAGCCCAAGGCCGGCCACACACTCCTTTTGTAGCCCCAAGGGCTAAACTAGCCATTACCCCTTCACTGGGCAAAGCGCGTACTGACCGAACGCGCAGGTCATAACGATCGGACGCTGAAACTCAGCGTCCGGTCACATACAGAGAGGTTCTAGCGATGTTTTTCAGCGACCGGACGTGTCCGGTCATCACTGACCGGACTCTCCCCGCGTCCGGTCGCTTCTGGACACGTTAAAAACACTGACCGGATGCTGGGACCGGACGCGCAGGTGCTGACCGGACGCTGGGTTGGTCGTTTTTCGCGCCAGCGTCCGGTCACAGACCTTTCAGCGCTAAAACGGCTATAACTCTTAGCTCTGAACTCTGATTTCGATGATCTTAGACATTTTGGAAAGCTTACTCAGAGGGATACACTTCCCACATGAATACTTGATCCAAATCATAATGGATCAAAGTAGTATTCTAATCCAAGGACCATCCTATAGTTCGGAGTACGCCGAAAAACCTTTTTCTCTTCTCTAAGTTGATTTACAACAACTCTAACTTCTTCTCCTTTGCAAATGTGCCAATACCACCAAGTGTGCACCACCATGTGTATGTGTGTTAGCATTTTCACAATCATTTTCCAAAGAATTAGCCACTCAACTTGCCACACCACTCAATCCTAGCGACGATGTAAAGTTAGATCACTTGAGTGGCACTAGATGACCGATATGCAAACAAGTTTGCCCCTCTTAATATTATGGCTATCTATCCTAAACCCGGTCATCAACTTCTCTATACACCTATGACCAGTGAAATGAAATGCCCTAGGTTATACCTTTGCCTTGCGCATTCCATTCCATCTCCTCCAATGTTGATGCAACACATGCACCAACATGATCAACAATGATATGATCCACTTCATATCATCATGTGATCATATTGGTTCATCGATCTTGACTTCACTTTTTTTTCACCGTTGCCTTCGTCCATCGGTGCTAAGTCTTGCTCAAGCTTCACCACCACGCGGTCCATCGCTCCAAAGCCTCCGACTTGCCCTTCACGCTTGCAACCGGTCCATCAAGCCAAGTCTTGTCTTGATCTTCTCCACCTTGATCACATGACTCAATGTCATGTCTCATGTGAAATAAGCTCCTTCATCATTACATGTGTGAGCTTTGCAACATCTCCAAGCCATTTTCACCTTCATGGCATATGTTGCTCACACACATGTACTTGTGGACTAATCACCTGTGTATCTCACATAAACACAATTAGTCCATCTAGGGTTGTCACTCAATTACCAAAACCACACAAGGACCTTTCAATTAGCCACTCAACTTGCCATGCCACTCGATCCTAGCGACGATGAAAAGTTAGATCACTCGAGTGGCACTAGATGACCGATATGCAAATAAGTTTGCCCCTCTTAATAGTATAGCCATCTATCCTAAACCCGGTCATAAACTTCTCTACACACCTATGATCGATGAAATGAAATGCCCTAGGTTATACCTTTGCCTTACGCATTCCATTTCATCTCCTCCATTGTTGATGCAGTACATGCACCAACCAATCACCAAATGATATGATCCACTTCATATCATCACGTGACCATATTGGTTCATCGATATTGACTTCACTTGCTTTTCACCGTTGCCTTCGTCCATCGGTGCCAAGTCTTGCTCAAGCTTCACCGCCACGTGATCCATCACTTCAAAGCCTCCGACTTGCTCTTCACGCTTGCAACCAGTCCATCAAGCCAAGTCATGTCTTGATCTTCTCCACCTTGATCACATGACTCCATGTCATATCTCATATGCAATAAGCTCCTTCATCATCACATGTGTGAGCTTTGCAACATCTTTGAGCCATCATCACCGTCATGGCATATGTTGCTCACACACATATACCTGTGGACTAATCACCTGTGTATCTCACTTAAACACATTAGTCCATCTAAGATTGTCACTCAATTACCAAAACCAAACAAGGACCTTTCACCCACCTACTATAAGATATACCAGCCAACTACCAGAAGATAGAAAGCAGGTAAACAAGTTTGAATCCCAAATCACAACAAGCTAGAAGCTAACTTGGTATTAACCAACTGTCGATTATAGTAGTTATCCTAGGCTCTGAAAGGCCACAAGGATCTTGACAACTACAATGCTAGTAATGATATTTCTTACATGTATCTTTTACCTATGAAAGTTGTGCTATCAGTTGAGAGTCTATCCCAGAAGGATATTGGTCATTGTTGCTCTTGCCAAGCAGACATTTTTTTTGCTTAAGTGAATGACTTTGCATGAAAATGCATTTCCCAGATAAATAAAAATTATTGGTCTTATCTGTTCTATTTAAAAGCTTCTTTTCATGCTGAACAATGAATCCATCCAAACCATGCTTTATATAGAACATGAAATATGTTGCAATAAATATAATGACTCATTTTTATTATATGGTATGAGTATTTGGGGCAAATTTTGGGCAATAAAGTAAAGAGCTGGACCATGATATTACTCTACATTCAAAATTTCTGCTTGGCAACCATGGCTAAGTGCCATATTCTTGTTATCATACTAATGCACACCAAGCTCAACACGCCTGAAAGCGCAATGCCACCATTATTGTATTTACTCATGCATATGACCTAGAAGGTCGATATCCGTAATGCATAGATTGATTATCAATTAAACAACAATTGGTGAGCATTAGCCCTAGAAGAATTGTTATGGCTAAATTATGGGTTACGTCAGTAACTACAGGTATTAAGTCTAGAAGGCTGCATATGCATTTATTGAAATCAAGAACTTGCAGAGCAATAGTTTATAATCCACCAGAAGTTATGGGCTCAACAAGAAGTTGAGAATACTCCTCCTGTAGTAGGAAATACACGCAGTATTCATGCAACTGCATTAAAAGTCCAAGCTAACTGCATACAAAAATAGTAATAGACCTCCCTAATAAAGTGCGTAATATTTTCCAAATAAATCACCACTAAAGCATACATATACACCACTAGAAGTTGTTGAATGGGGAATTTTAGTTTGCTATTAAATATCTTGGCATCAGGGGGAGATGAATGCCTATATTATGAAATGCCTTGATATTTATAAATCAAAACGCACAAATCCAAACTAAACTAGTTGTTTAGTTACACTCCTCTATTCTATAGTATGGAGTTATACCAGATAACTATTTGTATCGATGAGGAGCAACTAGATTGGTTAAAGTCTAAATGAATGCTTCTATCCAAAGTAGATATGGATATACCCTGGACTAATTTCATATTCATTTGACCTTGGTATTTTGATCAAATTATGCGGGGACGCCTGCAAATAAGATCTAGTGGCCTAAGTCATGAGCATATGCTTATGAAGCAAGCTCACATTATATGTGATAAAACTCCTCTCATACTCTTGTAGAGAAATCACCCTGCTGGTGAGTTACCTCACGACGAGGTTCATCTTGAAGATAAAAATCCTAGCAACGCACGCATACTATAAAGCTAGGCATATGAAACGACAATGAATCTATCGTTCGGAAAATAACGAAGATCATTATTAATATGTTTAAAGTCAGAAAATATGTGTCGACACTTGTTTGCCTCTATAATTGTTAAATGAGTCTCTTTGTGAGAACCCAGATCCAGAACAAAATCCATGGCAAGAGTGCTTGAAGCTCTCATATTGGGTCGAATGAAACATGCAATTGAGGCTGAACCAAAAATCGCTATGTGAAATCTTGAACCTGACGTTCGATTAATTATGGTTCATCATGAGTGGTGAAAAGCGATGGTTCAAAAGGTCTTAACAGAGACTAGTTCCAGTATAAGTTTTACAAATATGTTCCATTATATAATGAATCTGGCTGCATGAATTAAAATATGCAGTTATAGGATTATGAAAAGCCATGATGAGCAACATTGAAATCTCGTACCAATATTGTCTTTTATGTGAAATGATCTCCCTATAAGTCTGAATGCACCAAAGTAAGTGAATTCCTTGGAAGGAATAAAGACCCACATAAGACCCGAGAAATAAGAATGAAAAGAGGAATTGAAAGGAACAAAAGTATACCATATAAGCACATGCCTATTTCATGAGGTTTTACTATGGGTGTATATATACTTGTGATATAAAACGTTCTCCACCTGAAGTTTTGGAATTAAAGTATCCTCTAGAAATTGATATGATATATTGGTGTTACTAGCAATATATACCAGCCGAACAGTATTTGATTAACCTGTTAGCCACTTAGGGCGGCGTCTCCTATTGTACTGTCTTACCAACCATGACAAATAAAATAAACTATATATAGTAGAAATAAAAAAGGTAAAATAACATTAAGATTGGCGGAACTGGAAAAACACCGAAGATAGACTAATAGCTCGTTCGGCTAGACTAAAAAATACTGTTTATGTTGAAAAACACTGTTTATACTGGTTTGTTGTGAGAGAAAAATATTATCCCGACTAAAAAAACAAGGCAAATAAGCCGGCTTGTTGCTCAGCCGAACAAGCTCTGAGGCTCTCAGTTACTCAAATTAACACCAGTTGTTCCCACAATAATTGGCCGGCCGGCTTGAGTTTACACAGATCGAGACAAAAACTGATTGGCTGATCGGATGATGTTACGAGGGTGCTTGGTTCTTTAGTCGCTCCTAAAATTTATGGCACATCGAATGTTTATGTATTAATAAAGAGTATTAAATATAGATTAATTACAAAACCAATTATATAGATGGAGGCTAATTTGCGAGATGTTTTTAGTCTAATTAATCTATCATTAGCAAATGTTTAATGTAGCACGACGTTGTCAAATTATGAACTAATTAGGCTTAAAAGATTCATCTCGCAAATTAGTCGCAAGTTGTGTAATTAATTTCGTAATTAGTCTATATTTAATACTCTATGTATGTGTCTAAACATTCGATGTGATAGGGGAGACCTGTAGAAACCAAACAGGACCAGTATCCTAGGACGCACTAAGTAGTTGCAGTGTGTCACTTTGACATTATCCGGGGTGCCTTCTGTTCCCACCTCTTCTCCAGTATAAAAATCCAGTGTCATGCGTCGCATAGTCTGCAGGTAATGGAGTTTCTAATTACCTTTATTTCTGATGTTCAACATCGTCAACTTCCACTTTGCTGCTCAGCTTCTGGTTCCCTGCATGCAACGACCAATTGCTAGCACAGACCACCTTGCGCTCCTGTCCTTCGAGAACCTCGTAACATGATCCCTCTGGAGTATTGAATTCATGGGCCAGGGAAGAGCATCAGACTTCGGTTACTGTTACTGTCAATGGCAATGGCATGGTGTGACAGGCGGTGCTCGAGGGCAGCGGCGTGGCTACTGATACATTTTATTTTACTCCCATTGCAGCTAGCAGCTAAGTATTATGAGCATACCTCTAGTAGTCATGCAAATGCATAAAAATAGAGTAAGGATGCTGAATGTGTATGAGAACCATTTACGGAAAAATCGTAAATTGCGTAATTGTGCATATGTGTATGATTTTGTAGTGGCCCTAGATAGCTCTTTGAATGCTCGCTCATATGAAAGCTCCCCAAATAACTAGGCTAACAAGCTTGTCAACATAAATGGAAGGCCTATCAGAAACAAAAATAACTGACCAAAAATATACATTTTTTCATTCTCAGTCCTACTTATGTGAAATTTTTTACAACTCAAGAAGATAGAATATATTAAGCTCATGTTATGCAAAAATGAAGCTCTCCTATTGGTCAACAACCACCAGGGGTTGCGAGAGGATTGGTCAATGGCTGCTAATGCATCCACTAACTAACGTTAGTTAGTCGTCTGTCTGTTGGTCAAAGTCAATTGCTTGGTGGCTTATACACAATAATTCAAGCTCCACCTGCCTCTATCTCCATAAAGCCCCTGTGCTCCTAATATAAATCCAGTTCCTTTACAGCAAAACCAAAACGACCAATGAGCTTTGGACAACAGAAACAATGAGACCCACAGAGTTGCCATCGTTGATCACCTTCCTTCTCACTACTGCATGCTGTCTAGCAAAGGCCACGCCTGCACTGTCATCCCCCCAACCTGACAGTAGCCACGGAGCTTTCACAAGCAATGCAACCGACCACCTTGCGCTCATGTCTTTTAGGTCACACGTGAGGAGCGATCCATCAAGAGCAGTGGAGTCATGGGGCAACCATTCCATTCCTGTATGCCGATGGCGTGGTGTGGAATGTGGCCGTAGGGGCCTGCGCCGTGGCCGGGTCACGGCACTGGACCTCCCTGGGCTCAACCTTCTTGGCCGCATCACACCGGAGCTCGGCAACCTCACCTACTTGAGACGGCTCCATCTTCCAGGAAACCGCCTGTCCGGTGCCCTGCCAACGGAGCTCGGTGGCCTTCTCGACCTCCGCCATCTTGATATCAGTGGGAACTCCTTGGAAGGACAGATCCCGCCATCACTCGCAAACTGCCAGCGCCTTGAGACGATGGAGCTCTACAGCAACAAACTGCAACGGGAGATACCCCACCAGCTGGGACTGCTAAAAAATCTGCAGGTATTGAGTCTTGGCAATAACACTCTCACAGGAAGCATCCCTTCGAGTATTAGCAACCTGCTGAATCTTAAAATTCTCAATGTCGCATACAACAACCTCACGGGAGAAATCCCACCAGAGATCGGTAAACTTAACGGTCTCATTGAGCTCAAGCTAAGATCAAATCAGTTGGTGGGTTCCATTCCTCGTACACTTGGAAACCTCACAGCATTGATCCATCTAAATTTATGCTTCAACAAACTAACAGGAGGCTTCCCACCAGTGCAAGGCCTCTCATCTCTTAGGGCTACTTTGGCAGCCCGTTTCCCCGGGGGGATCCCCGCGTTTTCCCTGGGCTGTCTCCCCCGTGCCAATCTCCACCGGGCCAAATTTTTGCGCACTTTGGCAGCCCACCCATCCGAGGGTCGCAGCCCGCTTCCCTTCTTTTTCCACGCGGAAGGAATCCACGACTCGTGAGGCCGGGAGGGTTTCCCGTGGCGACCGCTCGCGAGCCGCGTAGCTTCCTCCGCTCGCGCAGGTCTTCTCGTCGCGAGGCCGTCGCCGCCCCGGCATCCCGTCGAGTCGTCGACGCCGCCCCGGCAATCCGTCACCGCTGCCACTCCGCCTTCTCATCGCTTCGGTCACGCCAACGGTGAGACCGCCTCATCCTACATCTCTGTGCCTCCCGCTAGGGTTTCGGATTTCTTGATCCGCTCTTCTCACAGACTGTCCCACTAGGGCGGTGAGGTGGCCGCGGCTGATTAGGGTTTCGGCACCGAGCAACACGACATGGGAACCGGAAGCTGGGCGCTCTAGGGAGCAGGGTGCGAGATCTGAGGGCGCTCGTCACCTCTGTGCTTTCTGCTGTTGCTTCGGTAAGGACTCCGCATACTCCCTCTCTGGGTATTTTATTTTTGTGCATCTGTATTGCGGGATTGGTTAGTGTCAGCATGAGATGGCAGTTGCGGGATTGGTTTGTATTGCGGGATTGGTTAGTGTCAGCATGAGATGGCAGTTTATTGAAAAAATACACTTGCATCTATAATATTGATTTTCACCATTAATTATGTCTTGATAGTGGTGCATTTATTTGGTGCTCTAGATGTTAATATATTTTTCCTAAAAACTGAGCTAGGCAAATTTGACCCTATGGTTTGCAAAAGAGGGAGTAGCGCAATTAAACCTGCAAAGCCAACACCGTACCTAGGTTCTGAATCAGAAGGATCTGAAGGATTATTGTCTACTTTGTGCCATGGTTGTTAACTTTTACTCTCGCTGACACTGGTGTGCTGGTACTAAGTTGGAAGCGTAATTAGATCTTGCCTATGTGTTGTTCTTGCATATTGGTGATGTGTTGTTCTTGCATATGTGGTTTGGACTTGCTATATCAGTTATGTTAGATGCAAAAAATGCACCTGAGTCGCTACCTGCTTATTTAGTGTTTATTAGCCTGTCAGACTGCATAAATAACACATTCCGTGTTATCACGTGCTTGTAGCCTAGTACACTTGCAGTTCTACAAATATTCTACCTTCAGTCAGTTGGGAGTACAAAAATATATTGTTTGCTAGTGGTGCCGAATTCTGCCTTGATATCTTGTGAACTATGCAGTAATGGAAAACAACAAGCTGAAACATGGTAAAAAAAGTATAACTAAGCAACAGTAATTAAGCAAAACAATTCAGCACTAACTAAAAATTCACGAACATTTTCATTCTCTTTTCATCAGTCAGTTGACCTCTGCTGCTGATACACTTGGTTGTAATGTGCATGATATTTTTTCAGTCCATGTGACAATTTGCTCCTTCATGTCTGTTGATAAACAGTTTGTTCATTAGTGGCACAGAAGATTTTAATATTTCATGTCAAAAATGGGTGCTGCTAATGTCTTGCCAATGGAACTGGCAATTTATTATTTCTTGATGTGCGCACACTATAGCATTCCATCTGGTTCAAAATAGATGTTGTAGCCTCTTCTTCTTTTTAAAAAAAAAACAAATACATGTACTACAACTTCTGGGCAATTCGAGCTCATTTCTTTGTGATATTTGCATGAATTCATCTCCCATGCCTTTTTACTTAAGAAGGGATTAAACTAGGTTAAGCTGTTAATTTTGTTGGCCTTAGTTTTTGTGCTGAATTCTAAAACTTATATAGTTATATTGTTGAGGCTATTGAATTTGCTCTTGTATCTATCGATTGGCTGTAAGGTTGGTTTGGCAGAAAGCGTGTTCCATTCGTGTATGCATTACCTTTATTTGTACATTGGTAATGGTATAGTGTCTCATGTGTTTAGCGTGAATGCATCACGTGCTTTACATGGTTTAGGCAACAACGTTCAAGCATGGGAATAGCATCTTGTGAACTAGTCTGTTATTTCTTGATGAATCGATATTAGCAGGCTGAGTATTTGACATTATAGAACCAAGTTCACCATGCATCATTCACAGGTTGTCATCAGCCACTTTCGAGCTATTGTACAACCTGTAGCGCAAGTAATGTAGGACGAATGGAGCTTACTGGTGTAATAAGTTGGAAGCAGTTCGTCTCTGTATGAATGCATGATAGGTCTTGCCTACTCGGCACGAGATCTTAAGCAGAGTGTGCCTTTTTAATTTGATGGCAGCGTGGGATCTTAAGCAGAGTTTGTTTTTTAATTCCAGTGGCGTCCATACTCGTCAATCACTCAATCTAATAATTTGCTTGCTAAATCTCAGACAAGTGCTTGCTAAATCTCTCCGACTAATAAGGGCATGATGCTTTTGCAGGAGTGATTTTCTGCTGCATCTTGGGACGGGGTGACTGGTGTCAGGTTAGTCCCCCCCACTGTTGCCTGCTGCATCTGTAGTTTTTTGCTCTGTGCTGGTGTACAATGATTCCTGCTGCATTAGAACTAATGAAATTTCCTGGATACTCTTCTGGATTTCTCACTAGCAGTTTTTTTTCCTGCTTTCTAGTCTATCTGTATGGTTGTATCTTGAAGTGTTCCTCTCACCGTATTGTTCTCTTTAGCATTTTTGAGTAATAAGTTAAAAAGATTAATGCAAGTTTTTTCATGAGATGGTATGAGAAAAATCTAAGCTTTCCTCACAATAGCTCTAGGTTGTTAGCTTATGACAGCCCCTAACTTTTATTTTAGGGCATATATGAAACTTCACTCTGAAATAATTGTATATGCTAACCATTCCTCTGAAATAATTGTATATGAAACTTCACCGGTTCATGATATGAAATTATAATCCTTGTTTCATTGTTAGTGCTAGTTTAAGCTATGTGTTGCTAAATTGAAGTTTAAACTATCACTCAGCTGGGGCAGTGATAGTTGAAGTTTATTTTCTGTGATGTGCTTGAGTTTATTACATATGACACTTGTGACTTGCTGTGCTTGAGTATTGGCCTTGTGCCTTTTATTTTATATATATGTAATAATATAATTTCATATATGTAACACTAGATGGCTTCTTGGGAAGAGCTTGCTAGAAATTTTTTGTTGGAAGAGGAAGAAGAAGATGAGGAGCTATTCTTTATTCTTCTCCCTGCTGTAATGCCCTTTCTCGACGAAGAGAAAACACCTGAGCATACCTCTTCTCTTCCTGGTGCTAAAAAGGTTAAAGAGATTCTCGAAGGACACGAGAATTGGTGCAAGGAAGAATTTAGGATGGAGGCTGAAATATTTAGAGCTATAGCAAACTTTCTCAGGGCCGAGAACTTGCTGCGTGACACACGTGGTATGAAGATTGAGGAGCAACTTGGTCTTTTTATGTTCATGCTCTCTCATAATGCAAGCACAGAGAGGCTAAAGAAGGAGTTTCAACATAGTGGTGAGACAGTGCATAGGAAAATATATGATGTCTTCAATATCATTCCAACATTAACCCAAAAATTCATCAGACTTCTGAATCCAAGCCACACACACATGAAGATTACATGTGACCCTAGATTTATGCCATTCTTTCAGGTCGGTTAATACATACAGTACACTTCCTTAATACCATTCCTAAATACAATCCAAATTTTTAGTAAATTTTCTTACCTGCAGAACTGCATCGGCGCTATCGATGGTACGCATGTCCCAATCACAATTGGACAAGACAAGGCCAGTCCCTATAGAAATAGGAAGGGGACACTATCGCAGAATGTTATGTTTGCCTGTGACTTCGACTTGAAGTTCACTTTCATCTCATCTGGTTGGGAAGGATCCGCATCTGATGCAGGAGTGTTGCGTTCTGCTCTTGGCAAGGGATTTACTGTGCCAGCAGGCAAATTCTATCTTGTAGACGGTGGATATGCAAACACACCATCATTCCTTGCTCCCTACCGAGGAGTTAAGTATCATCTCAGTGAGTTCAGGAGACGTGGCCAGAGGGGAAATGCATATGCCAACTACAAGGAATTGTTCAATCATCGGCATGCGATTCTTCGAAATCACATTGAGAGGGCCTTTGGGGTTCTCAAAAAGCGGTTTCCAATTCTGAAAGTGGGGACACATTACCCAATTGAAACTCAAGTTATGATTCCAGCAGCTGCTGCTGTGTTTCACAACATCATTAGAGGGTTGAATGGGAGTGAAGAGTGGCTAGACATCCTACCTGATAATATCAACCCATCAAATTATGTCGACATGCCAGAGGGAGACACTAACTACCCAAGTGAGATGGAATCAAACCATGGAAATACCCTACGAGACCAGATAGCCCATCAGATGTGGGCTGCCTACAATGTGTAGGATAGTAGTGTTTGGAATGTAATTTATGAGTTATGAGTTATGTATTTCTGTAATACATTATGTGATGCAACATTCTGTAATAAATTCTCCAATATATTCTATAATATGTTATGAGTTATGTATTTCTGTGTGATGCAATATTCTGTAATAAATTCTCCAATACATTCTATAATATTTTATGAGTTATGTATTTCTATAATTATTTCTTGTAGCAATGTCGAAGGCAAGGGCTACATGGAACTCTAGATATGAGAAAGGGCTTGTTGACATTATGAGGGACCATATGAACATCCCCTTGTTCAGGGGTCAGAATGGATGGAGTGGAGAGGGTTGGAGAAGTATCTCAGAGAAGTTTACCCAAATGTATCCTTTAGCATGCTTCACAAAGCAGCAGCTACAAGAGAAGGAAAAGGAGCTAAAGGGCAGCTGGAAGGCGATACATGTAGCGTTAAAGGATAGTGGTGTTGGTTGGAATGACTCATTGGCCATGGTAATTGCGGAACCGAAAAAATGGAAGAAACTGATCAATGTAAGATTTTTTCACTGAACCAAAAAATTGTTGCCATATTCTGGTTGCAAGTACTAACTATGCTGTTGTCTTGGTATTAAATAGGATAATGGAAAAATAGCTAGGTTCCAGAAGAAGCCGTTTCTTTATATGAAGACTGTACGTCATTGTATGCTGGTATGTTATTTGAAACTTCTATCTAAGGTTATGTAGCCTTATTGTTCTACTTGAGAGTAAAGTACCATCTAACTTGATAGTATGACTGTGCACTGCTTTCAGTTTAAGTTATAGTATGCCTGCACTTGAACAGGAAGAGTTAGTTTTTATTAGTCACTCTCACAGCCTCACTCGCCCACAATACTTTTATCTAAGTATTTTTTCTTATTCCCTGTTTTCGTGAGCACAACTTGGAGAGCTGCAATTGTTCTTGTTCTTTGTCTTTCTCTGTGAGAATGACAAACCTTGAAGAATAGAAAAACTGCAACAGAATAGAAGGTTTACCAAAACTTGTTCATTGGATGCCACATAGCTTCTGTTTGTCACATAAAGACAACTAGTGTATTCCATTACGTTTGGTACCAAGAATACATGATTGCATGAAACATGACGATTACTGAGAAATATTGTTGACATTACATGGCTAATGCCAGCAAACCCTGCATATTAAATTTGCACTGATGTAGCAACCCTGCAGTATCAGTTATGACGCTTCTATGCCCTCTGGTCTAACAAAGTTGTAACTCTTCCTATTTTTAAACCATAGGAAGTGTTCCTATTTTTCGCCCACCCATCAGTTTCTAGTAAAAGTAGTAACTCTTCCTATTTTTTTTTGCATAGGAAGTGTTGCTACAGGAGATCTAAACTTCACATCAACTGAGCACTTGCAGCCTGCTCCTCTTGTTCCTATTGCTGCTCCAGCTGCTCCGGCTGCTCTGGCTGCTCAGCTGCTCTAGTTGCTCCTGTTGCAGTGTCTGATAGCACAAGTCCAGGTGCTACTTTTGATGGGCTAGACGTCTCAAGTGCACGCAATGAAGCTCAGTCTGCACCTTCCAATCAAGATTCTGTGCAAGGAACGAGTGGTGGGAGAAAGCGTAAGCAAAGTCACATTGGTGCTGCTATTGATGGTTTTGTGCAGTTTAAGAAGATGCAAACAAGTAAAACAATGGAAGCACTCAATGAAAAGAAGAAACAAGACGAAGCATTTTCAGTCGACAAGTGTCTCGATGAAGTTGATGCAATGGAACTTACTGATGTGGAGAAGGCGTATGCTATGAATATCTTCAAATCTGAGATAGATAGGGAGGTATTCATGAAAATGAAAAACAAAAATGTTCGCTTGATTTGGCTCAAACAGCAGATTAGGTAATAATGCTTAGCTGCCACTGGATTAGTTTACTTTGGTATGTCTTAGCTGCTAATGCTTTTCCTTGTGCTTACTTGCAGTGCTATCTGTAGAGGCAATGTTGGTGGAGGCAATGTTTGAATTGAGAAGAAAAATGCAGCTGTAGTCATTGTATGCAGGTATTTCCATCGTTGTGAGCACAGTATATTGCACTGGTTAGGTCAAATGTTTTTATTAGTGTGAGCCTAGAATTTGTCATTTGTCCTTGCTTATGTTCTGTACAGAACTTGGATTGCTGTTGTCAGGTTAGCTATGTGTTGCTAAATTGAGCCTACTGTAGATTGGTCAGTGTCTGAGCTGTGTTTCCGATCTTATTTGCAAGTAGCCTCTTTTGTTTATAAAAATAATGCTATAAATATAAGATGCCCAAACCACTTCTTCCCTTGGACTTGCAGATCACTGGCCAGGAGCCATTTGATTAGGCAATGACCACCGCTAACCTTATCAGGCTCCTCTCCTTTCAAGAGGATTGCATGTCTGATCCCCTATCTTGAGGGATCTTAAAAATTCACAAGGCATGACTCATATTACACTTTTCGGATGCCGTGTACATAAAATTTGTTCATAGGGATAGATAACCTTGAGCCATATGAAACTGATGACTACACAATTGTACAACAGCTTGCACTTGCCAATGCTGCATGCCATCAGTACTCGGGGGCATGTTGCTTTCGTTTCCAACTTTTCTTCTCCCAACCATCTCCATGATGGCATCTCTAATCTAGTACTAGTTGTCAAAGGATTAGAGCGTTTCCTTAGGTCTGGATGCTTGCTTGTCGTTTTTATTTTTCTCGATGGATCCAGGGACATCACCCCATGCCCTGTGCTCAGGCTTTTGACACCTCTGCAATTTTTATGCTTGCTGCTAGTCTCTCAAGAAATATTCACCCCATGTTCTGTTGTTTAGCTGTTCGGAATATTTCCGTTCCGTTTTCATCCCACAGTGTAATGAGTGTTTAGGTCCTCAGGAAAATGCTTAAACATTATTGGCAAGGATTCTTGGTGCCACAAATATCTTGTTGAGCTTTTATGCATATTTCCCTGATACTAATACTGATGGTGTGTAAGTACAGTCGATCGGCTGTGTAATGAGTGTTTAGTTGCATTGTTCCATGTATCTGCATTTAAGTCCTTCTAACTTCTCCACTTGAAACTGAATTGAACTCTGCAGTAAGTTCACTAGATAGGAATTTGTAGGCTTGTTGTTTGCCTTTGTTATCAATATAAATACAATAAGTTAGCTAACCCATTGATATCATTAAATAGTGGTTGTTTTTACATTTATGAATTATTAGGTTGTTGTCTTCCCAGTAGCAGCCATTCATATTTGATTGAGTTACAGGCAGGTTGGCCAAATTATAAGATTTAGTTTGCTTTTGCAAACCTGCAAGCACACATGTACAGGCAGCTTTTCCATATCTGTAATTTGCTTGATGTGGCATGCCATGTAGTTTACCCTTGGTTCAAATTGATGTATCCTAACCCCACTAGATTAGTTTACTCTAGGTATGTCTCTAGCTGCTAACGTGTTTTCTTGTGTTTACTTTAGGTATGTCAGAAGAATGCAGCTGCAATGCCTATGAGAAGCTTATGAAAAGGAATTAAACTGTAATTTATTTTTTCATATATGTCTTGGATATCTGGATGGAGATGATCTATGATTTGGTAACGAATGGATTAGCTAAGTTGAATTTGCCACTTGAATTAAATTTTCTATGTATTGGACTATGTCAAAAAAATTGGTCTTGTGATTTTTCATGCATTATGTGCATGAAAATGTTGTGGTTGGCATTGATTTGTGGTGATTTCCTTATATTGTTTAAAAAAATTGTGACTTTTCTTGATTTTCTAAGACATTGTTTTCAATTTTGTTGCATGTACTTTGGCTGAAGTATTCCCGGTCGTGAAAACGTACTTTGAGATGATCTATGAAAATGTCGCATGTACTTCGCTGAAAAAAATCTATGTATTTCCGGTCGTGAAAACGTACTTTGGCTTGGCTGCAAGACTGGACACGTACGCTGTCCTTATTTAATTTCCCTGCGTTGGACACCCTGTTGCCAAATGGCAACACGGAAACTACCCCCACGCGTTGCTACCTGCCCTGGGAAGAGGTGGGAATGAGAAGTCCAAAAATTTCCATCCGTAGGGCTATTTTCCCTGGGAAAATTCTCCTCCGCTGCCAAAGCCAGCCTCTTGAACTGGGATCCAACAACCTCACAGGAAGAATCCCTTCTTGGTTGGGAAACCTCTCCTCCCTAACATTTTTAGATCTTCAGGAGAATAGTTTTGTTGGGCACATCCCAGAATCACTAGGAAACCTCAAATTGCTCACAGGGTTTTCTGTATCATTCAGCAGACTTACCGGTTCTATACCGAATTCCCTAGGAAACCTTCACAACCTCGTTGATCTTTTTCTGGACAACAATGAATTAGAAGGTTCTCTACCCCCTTCGGTATTCAACCTCTCCTCCCTTAAACATCTTAATGTACAGAACAACCACCTGGAAGGGTCTTTTCCACCTGACCTGGGCAGCAATCTTCCAAATCTAGAAACATTTTCAGTTGACCGTAATAAGTTTCATGGTGCAATCCCACCTGGGTTGTGCAATACCTCTATGATTGGATGGATTCAAATGCAAGCCAACTTTTTCTCAGGAACAATTCCCGATTGTTTCGGAATTCAACAGAAAAATTTATCAATCTTGAGCTTTGCAGATAATCAGCTTGAAGATGAGTGGAGCTTCTTGTCAAGTCTAACAAACTGCAGTAATTTGATCTGGCTAGATGTGGCTTCGAACAAGATACATGGTGAGCTACCGGATCTGATTGGAAATCTTTCTAGGAATGTGTTTTTTCTTAACATGCAGTTCAACAATATAAGAGGGAAGATACCTGAAAGCATTGGGAACTTAGCCAGCTTGAGAGTGCTTGCAATGGACAACAATCACTTTGTGGGTAGTGTTCCACCATCAATTGGCAGTCTCAAGAAGTTGAATACACTAGACCTATCAAATAATAATCTGTATGGATCCATCCCAGTTACATTTGGCAATTTAACAGTGCTTTCTGTATTTGATTCTTACAGTAATGCCCTCAGTGGAGGTATACCATCAAGTCTAAGCAATTGTCCTTTAGAATCCTTGTCCCTTTCATATAACAGGCTCACTGGTCCAATACCGAAAGAACTTTTTCTCATCTCGACCTTATCTAACTATTTCCACTTGGATCATAATTTACTAACTGGAAGTATACCATATGAAGTAGGCAATCTCAAGAATCTCAGGGAACTTGATTGCTCCAGCAACAGAATATCTGGAGAGATCCCTCTATCCATTGGCAATTGTCAGAGCTTACAGTTCCTCAATGCATCTGAGAATTTAATTCACGGTGTAATTCCACTAACAGTAGGACAGCTAAATGGTCTCTCGGTGGTTGATCTCTCCTACAATAATTTGTCCGGAAGAATCCCAGATTTCCTTGGGAAACTGAGAGGCCTTACCAATTTGAATCTATCATTCAACAGCTTTGAGGGTGAGGTTCCAAAGGATGGAATATTCCTCAACACAACATCTCTCTCAATTGTGGGAAATAATGGCCTGTGCGGGGGTATTCCTCAATTGAAGCTGCCACTCTGCTCTCGGAATCCAACCAAAATGCTATCCCGAAAGAAAGTCATGACGATCTCCATGGTTGCTGGAATCCTTTCTGTCATCTTAGTGTTTCTGTTGTCTGCATTAACACATTGGAGAAGAAAGTCAAGAAGAGAAAAACCACAAGAATCACTGCTCAGTGGCCAACGTATGAGAGTCACTTATGCTGAATTAGTGAACGCAACAAATGGATTCTCATCTGAGAACCTTATCGGAGTAGGAAGCTTTGGCTCAGTGTACAAGGCAAGAATGATGAACCATGATCAACAGTTAGTTGTTGCTGTGAAGTTGTTCAACCTCCAAACACGAGGGGCATTCAAAAGTTTTGATGCAGAATGTGAGACTATGAGGTGTGTTAGGCATCGGAACCTTTTGAAAGTCCTCACAGTCTGCTCAAGCACTGACTTTCGAGGTGACGATTTCAAGGCTCTGATATATGAGTTTCTGCCAAATGGAAATCTGCATGAATGGCTGCACTTGCATCCAGAGGGGGAAGGTGAAAACAGGGTGCTAGACCTTGTCCAAAGAACAAGCATTGCCATCGACGTGGCAGCTGCAGTTGATTATCTACACCACCACAATCCATTTCCTATTATTCATTGTGATCTCAAACCCACCAATGTTCTCCTCGACAGCAACATGGTTGCTCAAGTAGGTGATTTTGGGCTTGCAAGGTTTTTGCATGAGGAATCTAGTGGCATTTTAGAGCAGTCAACAAGTTGGGCTGCTATGAGGGGAACAATTGGCTATGCTGCTCCAGGTTTGCTTCCTTATTTCTATTGTACGATTGTTTCCTTCCAGCATATTCTTCCCTACTTTATTTTGAAAATAGATATTATTTCGTGAATGAACACGTTTTTGTATACATTTTCACATGGTACACATTACTAAAGAGGAAAGGCGCATGCCAATGCCATCTAATATTCTGATCTTTACTCAGAAGAGCATACTTTTGGATAAACCAGTTACAAAAATATACACATTTTTTTCTATTATTACCGGCATTTGGTTGATCTAACTGTTGTGATGAAACTTATGGAAGTTCCTTACATTTGTTGATTTCCAGAGTATGGACAGGGCAATAATGCCTCAACTCAAGGTGATGTATACAGCTTTGGCATACTATTGCTCGAGATGTTCACCAGAAGAAGGCCAACAGAAAATGAATTTGCAGAAGGTTCTAATCTGCATAAGTATGTTGAGATGGCATTACCAGATCGAGCGATTGATGTCATCGATCAACACTTACTGTCAGTAACAGAGGATGATGAAGGAAGGACACGAGACAACCAGAACATCAGAGAAAAGAGAATCGCTTGCATCATTTCAATTCTTCAAATTGGGGTTTCATGTTCAAAAGATCTACCTGCAGACAGGATGCAAATTAGAGATGCTTTGAAAGAATTGTTGGTGAACTAGGGACAAGTTCATTCGTCGCAGCTAATGTTGAAATAAACCTGTTGCGTTGTGTGCGTTGTGTTTTAGCTTGTTTTAGATATATGTTTGGGCACGGTGCTGACAGCACAGTGCGCGTCGTTCGCGTGGTGGCGGCCATTGCGGCTTGTGACGGCGCCCACGTTCCGTGGCCGTGGGATGGCGGCATGGCGCGGCGAATCAGGCGTAGGCGAGCGCATTCCGGAGGTGCTATCCACTTGTAATCATCTGCTTGTAATTTCCTTTAAATAAGAGAAGAGAAAGACCCGAAAAGCTGCAGTTCAGTGCGCAGCACCAAATCCACTGTCCACCGAGTTCATCTGTGTTCTTGAGTGTTCATCGTGAGAGAGGAAGCGCGCTCCAGCGACGATTGATGATCCAGGAGAGAATCCAACAGCTAACAGGAATGCTGAAATACAATCAACTGTTCTTTCTATTTGGAAATATTTCAAATACAAGATCACAGAAAAATTATAAGCATAAGAGAAACCAAAAGGAGAAAATAAGGAGGGAAAAGCTAGCAGTGAAGACTTTAGTTTCAAATACCAGCTTTCCGTAATAAGCAGCTGGCTTTTACCCTACAAGGACAGTGATTGAATGGTTCTAAGTACCCACGATGCAAGACAGACAAAAAAAAAGGACCAAAACCCCTACGCTGCGTGAGACTTCAAACATCCTAATCCAGTAGTCGACTAAAAGTTACCGGAAACAGAGACCCCATATCAAGATCAACAGCATGAGCAAAGATAACATATAATTAACCAGAAAATTATTAACTCCACAAACTGAAATCGGGAAAAGGATCCTGACTCCTGAGGTTGCATATATGTCAATAAATGTCTTCTCAAACGTTAACATTGAAGGCTACTCATCCAAGTAATGAAAGAACGTCAGACCTTTGCGAACAGGTGTTGCAGAGGAGTCATAGTTAGGCTACATCAGTAGTTCAGTACCATTTACGGGCGATGCAAACAAAAAAGTAGTTAGTTCCTGCTGTAGAAATATTTGACATAAGCTGCGGTACAAAACTTTACTTAGACAAGGCCTTTTCCTCTATACCTCTACTGCTCTGTTTTAAATGCTTCTACTGTCCTAGGAAGAACTGACCCAACATTTGATCCAATTCTTCTGGTGAGTATTTGATGTACTTATGAGGGTTCCTCCCACGTTGAATAAGATTCCTGAAAGTTAAAAACAGTGCTACAGTCATATAATAAAACAAGATGAAAGCCAGTGCGATTGTGTCTATGAAACAGTTGATTACTCAGAAATTATACAATATAGTGACAAGGAAAACAGATACAGAGAGTTCAATGTTCATCTGGAAATTGATGATTGGCCCCCATATGTTGGCATTTGTCAGTTAATCACTGAATTAAATAGACTGAAAATTGGAACAAGATGGCTGGTGCATCCATAATTTTCTTACGACTCATTAACATTTGAGGTAAAACACAACAATCCCTAGCACTAGCAGATCTTTAATTTGCCATTTAAGACACTGACGTGACATCACAAGCACACTTTCTACCATTGCTAATAACATTTTTCATGTGAGAAATCTGAGTACTTGTATATTTTGGACTATTTAGAGTTTGGCTGCATGCATTTCAGAACACCACTTTTTTTACTGCAGTTTGTATAACTGAATAATTAACTGTAAACAATTAATTGAATGGAGAAATTGTGAGGCATCCCGAGCGGATAAAGAAGATTACTTCACATACCCAAAACGGCTAATGAAAGACCTATATGCTGGCAAGAGAACTTCAGCCACGGCAAGCCTCAGTTCATCTCGCAATTCCTGATCAGGAATAGTCCATTGAGACTGCTTTGCATGAAGATCTTCAAATTGCATATTGAAGGACTTGAAGCTGCCAAGGGAGCATACAATTTCCTTATCTTTTATATTCATTTCATCAAAAAAGGTTACCATGTTACAGAGAATATGCCATTGTACAGACCGTTCTTTGATCATAGTCCTTGAAACTCCAGTGCTGCTAACATCAGATGGTGATGACGAACTATTGCCACCTGTGACTTGGACGGAGAGTGTCTGGAAAATCTAAAATCATAGAAGCGGAGTAGTTTTAACAGGATGTGATTCTATACAAAAATATTTCCAATCGTGCACATAGACAAGAAATAAAATTTTAAACCATCTAACCTACAGGGACTTGAACATAAAGCATGCTAAGCAAGGGTGAAATAGTTATAACAGGATGCTGATCTGTTCAGTATTTCCTATAATGCACATACAGGAGAAAGAAAATCTTAACTCCAGAAATGTAAAGCGTGCTAGGCAAGGGAAAGTGTACAGTAAAAAGTATGTCTTCTTCTCATCACACAAAAAAGTTTACTACAGAAATGGAACTAAATTCATGATGGGATATGTAGATCGCAAGTTCATTTAAACCTGGGAATCCAATAGAAACCTGAATCCAAAATTTATAGAGGATAACCTGTGGTTGAATTTTAAACCTTGGCTCTTAGTGCATTCTATCAGAGAAAAAATAACAACTGAATTTTTCATCAGCTACCACTAGAGTGCAGCATGTAAATCATCGTATTTTATAGATCTCCAACAGTGAAACAGGTAGAGGTCCATGATGTACAACAAAATATTATGGCTAAAAGGTGCAAAAAGATGATAAGCTTTAACACCAAGTAGTAAAATAGAAAAGAATACATCCTATTGCCGACGATGCACTGACCTTTGCCCATGCTACCCTCTTGTACTGATTAGCGTTTTGCTGCACAATCTTACGGTGCCTCTGAATCCAGTCACCATCAAGTATATCATTGGATTCTGATCTGAGGTGAGACATAACAAATTATTGAACAGGGACACCGCCAAGACATCTGTGGATGTGGATCTGAAGCACAAAAGAGACATACCTGCGAACAAACGTAACCATATAGTGAAGGTTGTTCATAAGAAATATGTGAGACAATGCAGGATCCTTGTACTGCTTAGATTTCCCATTCAAGTTATTCTGAAAAGCCTGCATAATCTTCATCGTTATAATCGCAAGTTGAGATTCAGTCTCACTGCCACTTTGAGGTTGCTGAAATAGTATTTTCAGTGTAGATTGGTAACTGTTCAAATGAGAATAAAGATATGTTAGTGTGGATGGGAGAAAGGTAACCGAAAAATCAAACCATGCTTAAATAAAAAAAATTCATCATTATTTATAGCAAGCATAACAGATACTGCCTCGGATTTGTCAAGTAAAACAAGGCAATCGTAGAGAGCAAGTGAAGCTGTAAACCTAGAAAAACACTATTACTAGCAGGTTGAGAATCAAGAAATTGTGCCAAACCGCCAGTAGACTCCCAAATGCTTCGGGAGACTTTGGAAAAAAAATAAAACGATGGAGCACAATGGATTGTCAATGGTCATTAACCACCTCAACATCAACAGGTATTACAATCCTCACGCATGTTCACAATGCAACCATAAGAAACAATATTGAGTTTTCCGGATGGAAGAAAAGGCATACTCATAAGACAACTCAAGACCAAAGGAGATGGATTTATAAATCTCTCTGGTTTGGATTAAGAGCTTATACTAATACTCATTTGTCAGGAAGGTATAACAAGATGGAAAGGGTTGTACTAACTCAAATAGGCCTTTTACATAATTCATCACTTCGATTGTAAAAGGATGGAGATTTCCATTCTGTACGATAGTCTTCGAATTTTCCTTTTCAACTGCCACCTCCAAATCAAGCAGAGTTTCTTGGGCAGCCTGCGCCAAGCTCTTAGTCAGGTTTAATGCAGCCTCCCGCATCCCAGAGCAAAAATTTCCTTGAAAAGTCACTTCAACCTGGTAATAAGTTCAAAAAAAGATGAAGATGATAGTAATTTTTTTCTAGTTCTAACAATCAACATTGTTGAAGTTGATGACAAGACAATTAAAGACAACAGCAACTGTAACTTGCAAGCAATCATAATTTGCAACTTATATAGTTTTATGGCCAGTAATAACCATCATAACGACTGGCCAAAACTTGATGTAAAACTTAATGTATGTATGGACACAAACACATGATCCTTGTGATGAGAAGTGCTGAATGCATTATCTCCACATACCTCTGACTGAATTCCGTGCATTAATCCATACATCTCCAGCAGTAGAAACAAATTTTCATGAGATCTTTTACTTTTAGCAACAACATCACCAAAGCCGAGAAGAGTCATAACACTGCTTCCTGCCACTTCAGCAAAACATTGATCCTTGTTGAAAGTGATACCATCGAAAATTTGATCACAAATTTTTCTTTCTCCAGCCAGTAATACTTTAACCTGATTTAAGAATAGTTAATTAGTTTGATATCTAAACACATACAACACAATCATAATTTTAGAAGCATCCTTACTGTAATATGCATAATATGAGTCCAGGTTCCAACATTTGAGGACACCCAGTGCTGCATCTTATCTTCAGTTAGCTTTTCTATGCCCAGTTTTTGAAGACTCAATTCTAACGCTGAGCTGCGAGCATCTCTGATAAAAGAAACAAATCCAAGCATGATTCTGTAGATCACACAGTTAAAAATCAGGAAAGAATGATGATAGAAGTAGAGAAGGAAAAGTAATGGTCATTCATACTGCATGGCATTCATAAATGTTTCCAAATCAAAGATGCTCGAACTGACAAAAATTAAGTTACTCAGTAGGTAAGGCGATTTCCAAGCTCCAACAATTTTTGGTCATACAGTGTAAGCTGCTGACCAAGACCTGACTAGGTGTGCCACATTGCTTGCATATTTTGTCGCTATCGATGTATTTCCATCAATTCATTTACTCTCAATACTCATTGGCCAGATATCCACAAACAACCTGGACACATTATCATATTGTGATCTGTGTGTAAATAATCAGAACAGCTAGATGCTACATCCAAGTCAAGAAACCTACCTGTAAATTCTATAGCACGACTGTTGATTTCCATCCTGAACCAACTGATGAGCTATATCATGCAGAAGTGGTAATATTCTTGGGGGAATTAGTATTGGAGTCCTGTATGTAGCACTTTCAAAGCTTTTGGATAGTTGCTCTCCAACTGATTCAGAGTTCCCTTCTGATGTCAATGGCAGCTTTGGAAGGCAATCAAGTAGAAGTGCGGGCTCACTAGCTTTGCTGAAAAAAGAGATGCAATAGTTTACATTTGAACAGCCATCAAAATAATTGATAATATTACTGGAAGACCTCTAGGAAATACAGGACGTAATGCCCTACCAATTATAAGGATCAACAATGAACTTGGTTCAGAAGCAGACACATTAAAGTTCTTGTTCAAGGAAAAGAAGTGGATGACTCTTCAACAAAGTACATGTAAATTTTACCTGTAAGTACTCATTAACTGCCTGAATTCCTCCTCAATCTTCAGCTTAGACTTGGTTAAGAGGTTGTTAACTTGATTCAGTACTCCTTCACAGCTCTTAAAGTTCTTGTTTGAGGAAAAGAAGTGGATGACGCCTTTCAGCAGATCCACAGCTTCCAGGAAGCTCTTCAGATCCTCATGTGGACCCCTCAATATCACAGCTTCAGCCTAAAGCTCAAAAACACAGATCACATTAATTAAGTGAACAGACTAAACCTTATGTTCAAATCGTACTAACATACTATAAGTAAAAAAACTGACAACATTACAAAAAAATTTAATGGCGCAAAACTATACAAAAAATAATCAGCACGTTCATAAGAAATAGTAATGAATGCACTGTTTGGATAAATCGTTAATGATCTAAGAGTGCCGAAGATAGATACCCACTATAACATCTGCTGGAGAAAGTGAATAGCCATTATAACATCTGCTGGAGAAAGTGATGAAGTACTGAACTAGCAAAAGCACAGAAGCCGATCAATAACTATCAATGCTAATCTTACAACATGAAACCCAACCGGCACTTTGCAACTACACCAATATGGATAGATCCTCTAGTAATCTAACAGTGCGAAGATACTAAGTATAACATCTGCAGAAGAATTCGATGAAGCAATGAACTAACAAGAGTAATAAGCTAATCATCAATCATTGGTTGTATTCTTGACATCACAACAACCGATTGCAACTAAACCAATATGGCAACAATATGAGCATTCACATACAGAATCGTCAGCATACAACCCATCTATGGACCTTTAATGGCTTCAGAATTTTATAATCGATGAGGCATGCACCAAAACTAGTCCGTGAGGCATGCACCAAAACGAGTCCGTGAGCATTGAATACAGATTTTGGCGCCTTGAATCCCATCCAAAGTCATCCAATACAACAATCAAACCCAAAACACCACCCCAACTCGCTAGGGGTTCAGAGCATTCTCGAACGGAATCCAGGGGACGGGAGCAGTCTCTCACCCGGCGGACGATCTCGAACTGCGCGAGGATGGCCTCGGCGGTCTCGATGGTCCTGTCGATGTTCTCGTTCGCCATCGTGCTGGCCTGCGCCCTCACCTGCGACACGACGGAATCAGACACGGGTCATCTCTCCCTCTCCGTACGCGTCCTCGCCGAACGGGAACACGGAGGGTGGCGGTGGCCGAACCTGGGCGGGGCGGATGGAGGCCTCGATCGCGGAGACGTGGCGGTCGAACGAGTCGAGGGCGGCGACCGCGCTGTCCGTGTTCTCCTCGCTCCGCTGCAAGGCGTCCCGCAGAGCGCTCGCCTGCAGCGACAGCGCCTCCATCCGCTTGTGCAGCCCCGACCCCGTCTGGTCCATCGCTCCGCGTGCCCCTCTCCCCGGCGAGTCGGCGGAGGGGCTGCTCGTGCTCCGGCCTGGAACTTTTCTGCGAGGAAGGGCGGTAGTGGTCTCGTGGAGGCGCTTCTATAGAGGGACTCTGGAAGAAGGGACGGCGAGGTGACGCAATGCGGACAGGTGGCTGTGGACCCGGTGTGTCACTGGTGTGGCAGGTCGGTGACTCGGGGTAGTGTACTGGCGTCGCCGCGGCGGGAGGAGACGGGGAAGCGTGAGCGCCGCTGTGAGATTCGTGCAAGTCATGGCGGTTTGCAAAATGGGTGGCTGGATCTTGTTTCGACTGTGGGCTCCGTCCGAGTTCGGGTTGGGGACAGTAAAACCGTGTATAGATAAGCCCGCCACAAGACCCGTTTTTTTTTGCCCGACCCAAGCACGACCTGGCCCGATGGCTAGCGGGCCCAGGCTGGCACGACCCGAGGAAGCAGGCCGTGCATGGGCCTTACCCCAAGCACGCGGGCTGGCACGGCCCAGCCTGTACAGCCTGTTCGTTTAGTTGGGGCTTGTCGTAAACGATCGTAAATTTCCAGCCAGAACAGTATTTTTCTCTCATACAAACCAACCTGCAGTACTTCTTCACGAACCAGCAACGATACGAACCAGCCAACCGAACAGGCTGGTAAAATGGCCAAAGGCCCGGTGAGGAAAATGGCCAAAGGCCCAAATACAGCCCAGCAGGCCAGCCCTCCTCTCTTAACCCTACCGCCTACCCTCTCCCTCCACCGTCGCCGCACTCTGATCTCTCTCGCTCAGTCGCTCGCCTCGCCTCCTCCCCGCTCTCGCTCGCTCCCTCTCTTCTTCGCGACTCACCGGCGGGGTGCGCCGCCGCGGGCTCCTCTCCTCCTGCCTCCACCTCCCACCTCCACTCCAACCCGCCGCCGCACTCCCTACCGCTCGCGGTCGCGAGTCGGCTCGGCGTCGCGACTCGCTCGCCACATCGCCTCCCCGCCCCACTCTCTCTCCCGCATGATTCGCCTCCCTACCGGCCACCGCACTCTCTCGACTCGCCTCCGTGGCCCCCAGCAGCGAGCCGCCGACGGTGGCTACCGCCTCCTCACCGCCCCGCACTGTCGTCGACAGTGGCCACCACCTCCTCACCGCCACGCGCTGCTGCTCCTCCCCATGCCTCCTCTGCGCGGATCCGGCCTCGTTCTCCGCGGATCCGGCCTCCTCATCGCTCATCCTCCGCGGATTCAGCCACGTTGAGGTGCGGAGAGGTCGGGGATGGAGAGGTCGCGTCGTCCACGGCCTTCGCAACGACGGTAGCCTGGCCTCCCCTCTCTCTCTGTCAGTGTAGTGGGCCTTGGGCCAGCCCGGCACGCTGGATTAGCCGTGCTTCTCGGGCCTGCCCGGCACGAAAAACGGCCCATCAGGCCGTGCCTAGGCCGTCGGCCAGGCACGAAGCCCATGGCAGCACGGCCCGCAGGGCACGTCGTGCCTTGTTGGCCCGACTCCCATCGGGTCGTGTCGGCCCGTTGCCGTGCCGTGTCGGGCCGGGCTGGCCCGTTGAACATCCATAAAACCGTGTGAAACAAAACGTAATCGCAGGCTTGCGGCCCAGTGAGTTCGTGGCCTTTCGGACCGTAAAGTCAGCCCGTTGTCCAATCCATGTCATTGTAGCTTATTAGCCTCACCTAAAGCCCAAACCATCAACGTTTTAGAAAATGCAATACGACTTTTCTTCTTTTTTTTTTAATAAAAATCATCATATGTTGCAAGGCTATTGCTAGACATTTAGGCTTTGTTTGGATGTGCATGTATTCATGTCAATCCACATGTGTTTGAAGTGGATTGGAGTAGAATTAAACTAAATTATATTTCATTCCGCTCCAACACATTGAATTGATGTTGATACACATGCATCAAACAAGGCCTTAAAAGGTTTTCGCTAATTTTTTAACAAGATGGAATTAACAAAATTCCTAGCCTCTCTTACACATTTGTGCATGAGACCGTTCTTGTTACCAAGAGTAGTTTCAACTCGATCACATCGCGATGAAAAATCCTAGAAAATGCAGGAATGAGGTGGCAAGCAGGTCAACTAAACTGCGTCTCTCTTACCTAAGCGAGCAAAGCAAGCCAGGGCAAGGCATCCAAACACGCCCTAAGTTGCAACACTTGAGCGGAATATGTTTGGCAGAACCGATAATCAATATGATAAGATTGAATTATTAGTAGATTTGTACCTTTTTTTTCCTAAAGATTTCTATGGAGTTAGGATCTAGCTCCTTCGTGCCCTGTAGTGAGAAACCGTTTTCCTCTGTCCTCTAAAAACAAACTAGGAGCAGGTGAAAGTTACTGGTATTTTTTACTTAGCGGGCTCCGGCATCTTCGTGTACTGTAGCGAGACCATGCTCTTCTTCTTTTTTAGCAAAGACATTACAAACATTTGGGTTGAACAAAAGGAACACAACACCCCCCAATATCACCTTCTAAGTTCCTTATCAGTTCCATTAATAAACCTTAGGTAAAAGATGTGAAAAACATGTGAAATGTGACGTGTACAAACCTCCAAGATACTATGGCCGTATCTACTCTTATCAAAGCAGCTGGGTTTGGCCGCCAAACAGGCTGTCCACGATAGCAAAAAAAAAATTGTCCGTCTGATCGCAGCTTCGACGGCCAGATTCTTGTTACCTCCTTTGCATTACCTCCGTACACACGCGGCTAAAAATATCTACCGAGGTCGCCGTCTTCTCGCCCCTTCCTCTCCCTCTCCCCCTCTCTTTATCTCCCTCCCTCCCTCCCTCCAGATCTGGCGGCGCACCGGCCGGCCCGACATGGCAGCCGTCCTCTGGCGTACCGGAGCGACCAGGCCTCAGCGCTGGGCGCAGCCGCTGGCCTACAGGCGTTGTCCTCTCCCGCGCGCTGCGCACATCTCTCTCTCGCCTTCGCTCCCGACATGGCGGCGTGCCACCCGGCAACGGGCGCTGGTGGATCCCCACGCTGCGACCGGGCGTGGAGACTGCGCCCCCACCCCTATGTGGCACAGCGGCGCGAGCGCGCCCGGTGGTTGGTGGACCCCAGCAAGGGACCTCCGCATAGCACGGCGCCGGCGGCGCAGCATGGCCACCGACGTCGACCACGGCTCCTCCCCACCCCCGCTCCGTGCAGGCTGCTGCAGGTGCCTCACGCGGCTCCGCTGTTCCTCGTGTCATCGGCTCGCCGGTTCGCTCCACCTACCTTTCTCTCTCTTCTTACCTCAGTGCGGTGATGTTGCTCCCTTGCATTATTTTTCACTGCATGTGACATTTGGAGAGGGGGTCTTGGTGAAAGGAGGCAAACGAACAAGGCAAGGTCAATTTCACCATAGATCTATTGTTGTTCTCAACAAACGATATATGTTAATACATACTGTTTTTGCGTTGTGTAGGGAGTGGCCTACTCGGTTCGGCGGGTCTTGAGAGCAGGCAACTGTTGTGCCATGGATCTGAGCATGTGACGCTGTCGATGGTATTTGTTTTAGGTCTCAGTGTACGAAAAAATGAGACTATCTATACTGCATTCCTGGTGGTTTCTGGTTTACTCTTTGCATTTTGGTCACTTGCAATGATGAATACACTTTTCTCTTCCTATGACATTTTACTTTGAGGGAATGGGCTGCTGCTATGATGATTACACCATAAATTATGTTCAGTATTTGATGCAATGATTGCTCTTCCTTTCTTTTATACATGACGTATGAGGCAAGGATCATGAGCTCTAAATTCTATTTTTGTCATCTCTTTGTACCTGTTCCATGATAGTTGGGGTGATGTTCAATTGGTTGTTCCTTTTTTGGTGTCTCTTCTTATCTATTCTAAGTTTGGAGGTACCAGTGAGAGTGATGATTTCCTCCTTTCTATACTCTCATGATTTCATTTTGTTTTCCACTCACACTTGCTTATGATCATTGCCTACGATGTTAATAAACACATAATTGTGTTGTCTGAGGTTGTGTTTACTGCCTGAGAAGTGATAGATATATTCTTGTTCATTATGTCCTTGTGATCATTGTCTATGATCGTTGGTTGTGACGACAGATTATATATTGTTAGTTCTGAGCGCATGCACTATTCCCAACGATTACGTTCTTAGGCTTTTGGCTCTCCTGTTTGTTTGAGTTTTTGGTTCAATTATGTGCATTGGTCCTCTTTCAACTCAATTAATTGGAGTACCTGCAGCTACAAGCCTAAGGAAGAAATACAACAAAGGTCAGTGTTTTCTTGCTTTGGAAGTTTATCTAATCTTAGGTTTATTGTATGTCGTTGGTAATGTCATTCGTTCCTAATTTCGAATAGGAGTAACCAGACTACTACTCACGAGAGTTCGTTATTGCATATAGAGGTTGATGATGAAGCAAGTGATGTATCCAAATTCACTCAGCCGGTTAGCCCATCTTGAAGCTATTGGGACATGTTAAAGTAGACATGCTCAAATGGTCTCTCCATAATACAAACAGGTACTCAGTCAAATAAAGGAATATGCAACGAAATGCCTAAATTTACTTGATATTCTATAATATGTATATTGTTTATGCCATCTACTTCTATGCATGTAGTACTACCTGCTAGTATGGGTAATTCCTTTTGATGACCATATCTATTGTTCGTGTCCTACGGCTATAGATACATATCCGTCTGCACATGTATGCACATCTTCCTTCTGTTATTTAGCTACATATTTGCTCATCCTCCAGAGCTCATTACTATTTCTTCTCTAATAAATTACACGGTGCTAACCTTACATGCTGCTCTAGGTCATTTGTTAGGATGCTAAACCATGCATGCTAGCTTCTAAACCTGAACTTGAACATGAATCTTAGTGTTAGTTTTTCCTTATATGTCAAGGGCCTCTTTTTACAATCTGTATTGGTTTCAAGCATCAATGCTTCAGCCTAGGTTTTTTGGGCGTTTGAGAATGCCTTATGACCAGACGTTTGAATTATTAGTTCATACCTCTACCATTAATTTGGTGTATTGCTTCCAAAATATTCTGTGGTTGCATTGAAAGGCTTATGAGAGTATGTTAGTTTCCTTCAAAGTTTTGTATCTTGTGCTTGTAGGCTGCTACAATTCAGATACTTTGTCTCTAATTGCCTTGGTGTGCTAGCTTTGCATGGCTATTTACATTCATGGAGGTCTGTGTGTACAGGCTGCTGAAGCATTGTCATTTTCATAGCTCATGTTGCCGCTTGTCTTATGCAACAAAACATGCTCTTCCTACGTTCTGCTAAAGTTTTAAGCTATATCGTCATTCCTGTTGCCAAAACTGGACTAAAACCTCAGCTATCTGATTAGCAGTGCCATTTAACCCTACAAAGTGGTTGGAGTTGCCGGCTTTTGAGGCTATCTAAATAAAAAACTGGGTATATATAAATTGTTGTCTCACATGTAATGTATGTATAAACTACCAAACAAAAATTGTTTAGATGTGCCGTTTAACAATAGTAATTGTCTTCATTTTTTCGTGTACTATTATCTCAAATGGATTTTGTTCTCAGCACACTCCTATATATGGCTCACATTTTTTACAATTTGACGTCACTAATCTCATTAGCACCAGCTTTATGCACTCTGAATGTTGTTTTTTACTTACAGATCGATCCAAAAAATATGCCACTTCATGAAGTGTAGATAGCTAACGTTGGGGAACACATCATTTACCAGGTGCATGGTGAAAGGTCCTTGTGTGGTTTTGGTAATTGAGTAACAACCTAGGTGGACTAATTGTGTTCATATGAGATACACATGTGATTAGTCCACAGGTACATGTGTGTAAGCAACATATGCCATGAAGGTGAAAATGGATTGGAGATGTTGCAAAGCTCACACATGTGATGATGAAGGAGCTCATTGCAAATGAGACATGACATTGAGTCATGTGATCAAGGTGGAGAAGATCAAGACAAGACTTGGCTTGATGGACCGGTTGCAAGCGTGAAGGGCAAGTCTAAGGCTTTGGAGCGATGGACCGTGTGGCGGTGAAGCTTGAGCAAGACTTAGCGCCGATGGACGAAGGCAACGGTGAAAAGCAAGTGAAGTCAAGATCGATGAACCAATATGATCATGTGATGATATGAAGTGGATCATATCATTGTTGATTGTGTTGGTGCATGTGTTGCATCGATGTTGGAGGAGATGAAATGGAATGTGCAAGGCAAAGGTATAACCTAGGGCATTTTATTTCACCGGTCATAGGTGTGTAGAGAAGTTGATGACCGGGTTTAGGATAGATGGTCGTACTATCAAGAGGGGCAAACTTGTTTGCATATCGGTTATCTAGTGCCACTCGAGTGATCTAACTTTGCATCATCGCTAGGATCGAGTGGCGTGGCAAGTTGAGTGACTAATCCTTTGAAAAATGTTTGTGAAAAGCTAACACACATACACATGGTGGTGCACACTTGGTGGTGTTGACACATTTGCAAAGGAGAAGGAGTTAGAGTTGTTGTAAATCAACTTAGAGAAGAAAAAAAGGTTTTTTGGTGTACTCTAAACTATAGGATGGTCCTTGGATTGGAATACTATTTTGATCCATTATGATTTGGATCAAGTATGCATGTGGTATGTGTACCCCTCTGAGTAAGCTTTCCAAAATGTCCAAGATCATCGAAATCGGAGTTCGGAGCTAAGAGTTATAGCCGTTTTAGCGCTGAAAGGTCTATGACCAGACTCTGTGACCTGCGCGTCCGGTCAGCACCTACGAGTCTAGTTATAGTGCCTGGTCAGTGTTTTTAATGTGTCTAGAAGCGACCGGACGCATGGAGAGTTCGGTCAGTGATGATCGGACGCGTCCGGTCGCTGAAAAACGTCTCTGGAACCTCTCTGTAAGTGAACGGACGCTGGAAGAGTCAAGTTCGGTTGTAGCCTCATAGGAGAAAGGCGAGTCTGGTTAGTTGTGCAGAAATGTGTCGGTAACCAGACTCGGCCTTGGCGCGTCCGATCATTGGACCTAGGCACGTCCGGTCAAGAGTATGCACACGCGAGAGCTAGCCATTGAAGCCCAATGGTCGGCTTCGAAAGGAAGGGACACGTGGCGTCATCCTAGCGACCGGACTCTATGACCTACGCATCCGGTCGTTATGACCTACGCGTCCGGTCAGTGCGTGTTTTGCCCAGTGAAGGGGTAACAGCTATTTTAGCCCTTGGAGCTATAAAAGGAGTGTGTGGCCGGCCTTGGGCTGGTTGCTGAGCACCCTCACGCCTATGTGGCTTGTGTAGGAGTGCTTGGATGCCCTCTAACTCACTTGTGCTTCCAAGAGTGCGAATCGATTGCGAGTGAGTGTGATTCTAGTGTGTTGCATTGTGAGATTGCATCGAGTGGCACTAGGTGATCGAGTTGCAAGCCGGTGGTGCTTGTTACTCTTGGAGGTTGCCACCTCCTAGATGGCTTGGTGGTGGTCTCCGTCGAAGCCTGTAAGAAGCTTGTGTGGTGCTCCGGAGAAGAGCTTTGTGAGGGGCATTGTGCTCGCCCCGCGGGAGCTGTGAAAATCAACTCTAGTAAAGCGTGTCATTGAGCTACCCTCACTTTTGGGATAGGTTCTTACAGTGCCCAACGTGTGGGCTTGGCGGGTGATGCCAATTAGCCGCCGAACCACCAAGTGAGCGGTCGACACAACGGGGACTAGCGTGTTGGGAAGCACGTGAACCTCGAGAGAAAAATCACCGTGTCAACTTTGTTCTTCTCATTGGTTTGCATCCTCGTTACACAAGCTTGTAATTATTTTCATATACATTGTGCTTGTGTAGTTGCTCTTGTAATTAGTTTGCTTGTGTAGCTCACTAGTTACCTTCTTGCTTGTGTAGCATAGAAGTAGCTCCCTTACGTGACTATTTTGGTTTGTGTAACCTTGTTAGTCACATTGCTTAGTTTGTGTAGCTAAGTATTTGCGCTCTCGAATTTGGCATTGGTTGCCTTGTTATTGAGCATTGCTAGTGAGCTTAGTTGGCTTTGTGCTTTTGCTTACTAGTATGTGTAGAAGCTCCCTGTTGCGTAAAGTACTAGTGGCATAGGTTCGTGTGACCTTGCTTCTAGAATTGGTTAGGTGAGCTCTAGCTAGCCCGACACCTTTGTTGCTTAATTAGGATCTTTGCAAGGTGCTAGAGAACATAGATAGAGGGGTACAGTCTTGGCTAGACCGATTGTTATAATTCTGCATTTGTTTTAGTTAGCCGGCGTGATTAGATTTTAATAATGACTATTCACCCCCCTCTAGTTGCCATCTCGATCCCCTACAAGTGGTATCAGAGCTAGGTCTCTCATTTGTGGTCTTCACCGACCCGAGAGGATGGCGACTTATGGGCTAGATGTTCATTGTCCACATATTTTTGATGGCACACACTTTGCACGGTGGAAAAATTGGATGATATGCAATTTTAAGTTTATTTGCCCTCAAATGTGGTGGATGGTAGATGTAGGCTTTTCTCATGTGTTGGATAAAAATAATCTAACTCAAGCACAAGAGAAATGCCTAGATCTCGACACCCAAGCAATTGACATTATGTATAGATCTTTGGATGATAACATATTTGGAGAGATCATTGACATAAAGACCGCCCATGAGATCTGGAGTTATCTCAATGATAAGTATGGGACGGTCTCCGATGATGATGATGAGCCCAAGAAGGAGGCGCATGAGTGTGTTGAGCATGACCACGACTTGGTGATTGTGGAAGATTGCTCCACCTCATGGTCAAGTGATGATGATGATGATCATACCATAAGATCACTTGACAAAATTGATGATGATGCTACAAGTGATGCCAATGATGATGCTACTCCATGCACACTTGATGGTGATAATGATGGATCATGCTCGGGGTATGAGAGTGATGTTTCTTCAAGCTCTCCAACTACATCACATTGCTTCATGTGACAAGGAGACACTAAGGTATCTAATGCAAATGTGATTGATCTTGATTCATATGAGGAGCTTCTAGATAGATATGGTTGCATGATCAAAGCTTTAGAAAAAGAGATGGCTAAAACTGAGAAATTAAAAAATGAAAACTCTTTTCTAAAGAACACATGTGAACAACAAAAGCATCTACTTTATGTTACTACTTGTTCACATGAGGATCTAAAATTGGCTCATGAGGAACTTAGTGTTGCTCATGATAACTTGGTACAAGACCATGCTTTTCTCACTAAGGAGATTTCTAATGGAAAAACTAAAACTAGTGAGAGCTCATCACATGGGTCAATTGATCAATCACATATTGTTGCTAACCCTTGTGATGTAGGCAAGAAGCATGTATCCACCTCTTGTGATGATTTATTAGAAATGCCATGTTCTTTACAAATAGATGCTTGTTCTACTTCTATGTCTTATGAGACTAACCTTTTGAAGGAGAACAATGAACTCAAAAATGAAGTGAAGAAATTGAGCAACAAGTTAGAGAGGTGCTACAACTCAAAAGTCATCTTTGAGCACATGTTGAAGACTCAAAGAAACTATGGTGACAAGTGTAGCCTTGGCTTCAAGAAGAAGATGACAAAGGGCGAAATAAAGAGAGAAAGAAAGATGAAGAAGCTACAACAAAGAAAGCTCTCTCATACCATGTGCTACCAGTGTCATGAAGCGGGACACCTTGCAAATGGTTGCCCTAACATTGAGAAGCTCAAGAAGATAAAAGAAGAAGAGAGGCTCAAGCATGTGAAGTGCTTCAAGTGCCGCACTTGGGGTCACCTTACCTCAATGTGCCCAACAAAGCAATTGGTGAAGCAACTAGAAGAGCCTCAACTAAAGCCACAAGTTGAGCAAGAGAAGACACCCCAAGAGCAAATCAAGATCAACCATGAAGATAGTGGTGATTTAATGATAAAGAAGAAGAAAACAAGATGGGGTGGAAAGGCAAGGCATACAATGCAAACTCAAGATGCCAAGATGATGAGCAAGAATGAAGATGAGAAGAAAGATTATGCTCACATCAAGTGCTTCAAGTGTGGAAGTATGGGACACTTTGCCTCTAAGTGGCCTACCAAACTTGAGAAGAAGGCTCAAGCAATCCATGAGAGGCAAGGCAATGAGAAGCACCATATGAGCAAGGAAGAGAAGGCTCAATCAAAGAGAAAGTGCTACTCATGCCGGGAAAGGGGACACGTGGCATATTCATGTCCCCTAGGTAACACTCCTAAGCCTATTTCAATTGATGATGATTCTATGCTTAGGAAGGATGATAATGGTACCTCTATGGTTGCTATTGCAAAACATCCCGCTACTCATACTAAGGCTATGCCTAAGTATGTTGCTTCTAACTTGAGAGGACCCAAACTTGTTTGGGTACCATCAAAAAGTAGATGATTGATTGTAGGTACTATTGGCATTGAAGACTTGATTCAATTGATTTCATATTAATCATCATATGTTGAGTCAAGATATGAAGCCTAGTGCACATCCAAACCCAATGCCAAGTGAAAATTGAGTGAAGTCCAAGTGCTATCAACATATACAAGTGTCATATTCAAGTTGTTGGTGATTCATTGGATATATTTGATGAATTGCAAATAATTGAGTTGAAGCTTGCTAGTTGGATGATCATGAGCTAGCCAAGGTATATCTCTTGTTGATCATTCCATTTGGGTGCATATGAGTTGATTGAATTGGATAAATATGCAATGTTGCTTGCTATAGGATGTTTGAATGGATAAATTGATTAGTAGTCAAGTTTGGATTGATTTGTTGGATAAATTCATGAGATGACTTTTAGCGACTGATTGAATGGATATATGTCTTGTGAAATTATTCAAACAAGTTAGTTTCAAGTTTGATTCATATTTGATGAAGTATAGCTCAATTGTTGAAATCTGTCCTATATTACAAAATCTGAGCTAGCTGTGATCTTAGCCATGTTTAAGTGAACAAAACATATTGGATTGGCATAAAAATTGGTACACATGCTCTAGACTTATGGTATAAGTTCCTGTACAAATTTCATGAGAATTGGATAAGAAATGCTTTGGTTTTAGAGTGGATCTTGTCAGCTATAGTGCAGCAGTTTTCAGCATGTAGCAGTGGTTGAATAATTGAAATATGGTGGCAATCTAGAAGTCAAATGAAGCTCAAATTTTTACAGCTGCTAGATAACTTAGTGAAGCGCATATCCACCAAATTTCATGGTATTTGGATATGTAGTTTAGGAGATATTCATTTTTCTTTTAAGAGTACAGAATGTGCCAGAAAAGTGACAATTATTGGATTTATTTGGAGTCACTTTGATTGAAAGGTCCTCAAGTTAGAAACATATTTATAAGTAATTGAGACACCTAAGTTTGGTATTAATATGATCTATAAGCAATCAAAAGGGCTTGACCAAGAAAAGCAAGCAACACCCAAAAGAGAGCTATTCATGATATTTTAAGTGACATTCTCATGATGATGCTCTCATGCAAGCATTGATCAAAAGATGAAGCAAGCCAACCACAACAAGAAAGTGCACTTGATCATAAGTGGTATTCATTTTATATGGGTGAAGAATGGAATTCAAAATGGTAGCTATTGGTCTTCACCAAGCTTATAATTAGACTTCACATTGCTTTTGGAGTAATGATTTGGAATCTATGTGACTATCCTCTACTCCAACATAGCAAAGGTATCATTGTAATATGCATGATCATTTCATCCCTTACTAGTATGCGGTTAGTGCATATAGTACATGCCTCATAGGATCATGCATAACAAATAAAAGTTTTTAAAATTCATAGCCTACCACTATTGCTTGAATGATTACTTGATCTAGTGGTTAGTATATGAATTTGTTCATGAGCTAGTGAACCCAAGTACTTGATTTAATTTGGATTGCTAACAAGTGACAAGTACAACATTGGCAAGATAACCCTTGTAAGAGGTGTGAAGAAGCTTGTCATTGGTTCAAACCGGACTTAGAAGCTTAGGCAAATCAATTTAGTTTAAGTCAACTTAGATGCTCATGGTCAATAATAAGAGTACAAGCACAAGACAACAATGCAAATAGATATCTAGTTTGTTTGTTTCAAATGGTATCTAGACTCAAGTATTTCATCAAATTCACAAGTGATGTCTAGATCAACTCACAAGTGATATCCTATAAGTGGCACTCATGAAGACAGCAAATGTTCAAGAAATAGTTTTTATTGAAAAATCCAACAAGTGGTTCCATACTAGAAGATTCTTTCAAGTGGTATCACATCTACACATGGTATCAATCATGCAAGATGACGGTTCCACAAGTGATCCTTAACTTTAAGTGATCATCAAATGAAGAATGCATCCCTCACCTACAAGAGCTCAAGTGTATCAAATGGATGACCCATGCTATCACATAGGGGGAGGTATCACACAAATTGATATCAAGATCAAAGATCCTATGTGTGGTATCTCAAGAAGCCCTACACAAGATACAAGTGGTACAAGTTACAAGTGGTATCTACAAGTGGTGTCATTCCAATAATCAATTGATGTCCATAAAAATGCAAGATTCAAGCCTCAACCATCTACCCAAAATGCATACCTTTGCATCAAAGAGAAGCACACCTTTTATGGAAATTGATGACAAAGGGGGAGAGATTGTACAAAGATATGAAAGCCTTGAGATTGAGATTGTACAAGGGGGAGAGATAAGATATAAAAGCTTTGGGAGAGATTGAGACAAAGAAGTAGAGGTTGGACATGGACATGGACAAAGAGAGAGGCAACATTGAAGAAAAGAGATGGATCAAAAAAAATTTGGACAAGAGAAGCACACAAGTAGGGGGGGTCAAGCTCATGAACTTTGATTGATTGTATTGTGCATATTCATGTGCTTGCTTGCATTGCTTAAGTTCTTAAATTCAATATGCATGCTTGTGTGATATATGCTAGTTGTAGAACTTGATTGATGAAATGAAAACTAGCATGCATAGGATGATAGCTAGACACTTGGTATGCTTTTCAAGTAAATGCTAGTACCTTGCTTTTAATGTTGATCTCACGATGTATCTAGTGCTTTCTATTTCCAAGTGTTATCTAGCTAACCATGGTGCTAAGGATGAACTTAAAGGTGCAACTCTGATTGGTATCACACTTTAAAGGTTTACTCTATACACCTTAGCATCATTTGGTAGTAATTACTCTCCCAAAATTTCAATCTATGCATATGTGCGAACTTCAAACCAAATACTCTAGCACATATGTAGGGGGAGCTAATACTACCATCTCGGGTTTGTGGTACTTGTCCAAAATCATTTTCACATGGTAAAATTGCTTGGGCAAGCAACATGAATCCAAAAGAGCTTAATTTCCATATCTTTATAGAGTTGTCATCAATTACCAAAAAGGGGGAGATTGAAAGGTCCTTGTGTGGTTTTGGTAATTGAGTGACTCCCTAGGCGGACTAATTGTGTTTATGTGAGATACACAGATGATTAGTCCACAAGTACATGTGTGTGAGCAACATATGCCATGAAGGTGAAAATGGCTTGGAGATGTTGCAAAGCTCACACATGTGATGATGAAGGAGCTCATTGCAAATGAGACATGACATTGAGTCATGTGATCAAGGTGGAGAAGATCAAGACAAGACTTGGCTTGATAGACCGGTTGCAAGCATGAAGGGCAAGTCTGAGACTTTGGAGCGATGGACCGTGTGGCGGTGAAGCTTGAGCAAGACTTGGCGCCGATGAACGAAGGCAATGGTGAAAAGCAAGTGAAGTCAAGATCGATGGACCAATATGATCACATGATGATATGAAGTGGATCATATCATTGTTGATCGTGTTGGTGCATGTGTTGCATCAATGTTGGAGGAGATGAAATGGAATGCGCAAGGCAAAGGTATAACCTAGGGCATTTCATTTCATCGGTCATAGGTGTGTAGAGAAGTTGATGACCGGGTTTAGGATAGATGGCCGTACTATCAAGAGGGACAAACTTGTTTGCATATCGGTCATCTAGTGCCACTCGAGTGATCTAACTTTGCATCATCGCTAGGATCGAGTGGCGTGGCAAGTTGAGTGACTAATCCTTTGGAAAATGTTTGTGAAAAGCTAACACACATACACTTGGTGGTGTTGGCACATTTGCAAAGGAGAAGAAGTTAGAGTTGTTGTAAATCAACTTAGAGAAGAGAAAAAGGTTTTTCGGTGTACTCTGAACTATAGGATGGTCCTTGGATTGGAATACTATTTTGATCCATTGTGATTTGGATCAAGTATGCATGTGAGATGTGTAGCCCTCTGAGTAAGCTTTCCAACATATCCAAGATCATTGAAATCGGAGTTCGGAGCTAAGAGTTATAGCCGTTTTAGCACTGAAAGGTCTATGACCAGACTCTGCGACCTACGCGTCCGGTCAGCACCTGCGAGTCCGGTCACAACGTCCGGTCAGTGTTCTTAGCATGTCCAGAAATGACTAGACGCACGGAGAGTCCGGTCAGTGATGACCGGACGCGTCCGGTCGCTAGAAAAATGTCTCTGGAACCTCTCTATAAGTGACCGGATGCTAGGAGAGTCAAGTCCGGTCGTAGGAGAAAGGCGAGTCTAGTCAGTTGTGCAGAAATGTGTTGGTAACCAGACTCGGCCTTGGCGCGTCCGGTCGTTGGACCTAGGCGCGTCCGGTCAAGAGTATGCGCATGCGGGAGCTAGCCGTTGAAGCCCAACGGTCGGCTTCGAAAGGAGGGGACGCGTGGCATGATCCTAGCGACCGGACTCTACGACCTACGTATCCGGTCGTTATGACCTACGCGTCCGGTCAGTGCGCGTTTTGCCCAGTGAAGGGGTAATGGCTATTTTAGCCCTTGGGGCTATAAAAGGAGTGTGTGTCCGGCCTTGGGCTGGTTGTTGAGCACCCTCACGCCTATGTGGCTTGTGTAGGAGTGCTTGGATGCCCTCTAACTTACTTGTGCTTCCAAGAGTGCGAATCGATTGCGAGTGAGTGTGATTCTAGTGCATTGCATTGTGAGATTGCATCGAGTGGCACTAGGTGATCGAGTTGCAAGCCAGTGGTGCTTGTTACTCTTGGAGGTTGCCACCTCCTAGACGGCTTGGTGGTGGTCTCCGTCAAAGCCCGCAAGAAGCTTGTGCGGTGCTCCGGAGAAGAGCTTTGTGAGGGGCATTGTGCTCACCCCGTGGGAGCCGTGAAGTGCAACTCTAGTAAAGCGTGTCATTGAGCTACCCTCATTTTCGGGGTAGGTTCTTGCGGTGCCCGACGTGTGGGCTTGGCGGGTGATGCCAATTAGCCGCCAAACCACCAAGTGACCGGTCGACACAATTGGGACTAGCGTGTTGGCAAGCACGTGAACCTCGGGAGAAAAATCACCATGTCAACTTTGTTCTTCCCGTTGGTTTGCATCCTCATTACACATGCTTGTAATTACTTTCATATATATTGTGCTTGTATAGTTGCTCTTGTAATTAGTTTGCTTGTGTAGCTCACTAGTTACCTTATTACTTGTGTAGCATAGAAGTAGCTCCCTTACGTGACTATTTTGATTTATGTAACCTTGTTAGTCACATTGCTTAGTTTGTGTAGCTAAGTATTTACGCTCTCGAATTTGATATTGGTTGCCTTGTTATTGAGCATTGCTAGTGAGCTTAGTTGGCTTTGTGCTTTTGCTTACTAGCATATGTAGAAGCTCCCCGTTGTGTAAAGTACTAGTGGCATAGGTTCGTATGACCTTGCTTCTAGAATTGGTTAGGTGAGCTCTAGCTAGTACGGCACCTTTGTTGATTAATTAGGATATTTGCAAGGTGCTAGAGAACATAGATAGAGGGATATAGTCTTGGATAGACCGATTGTTATAATTCTGCATTTGTTTCGGTTGCCGGCACGATTAGATTTTAATAACAACTATTCACCCCCCCTCTAGTCTCCATCTCGATCCCCTACACATGGTCGTACCATGCTTGCCAGAAAAACAACAGCACCTCATTTCAATTTCAAGGTTCGCTGCAATAAGCTAATAACCTTAACATCGTCAGTTGTTATTTTTGTGGTTTATTAGTGAATAGAGGGGCAAAAAACTAAATATTTTTTACTGAAATGTCAGCTTATTGTATAAGAACAGGCTTTTGTCACAGTATATACGTTTTAACACACCATTTATCTTCGAGCATTTGATATGCCAATTTCCTGTAGGTTGTCTTTTTGCCTAGCCATATCATGTCTATTAATGCTACGAGACTTCTGAGCTCAACAAACCAGAGATTGAGCAGCTCGTATTTTGGTGTCACTATTCTAAGGTGTTTCAGTAAATTATGTGGTTGCAATATTGACTTCCATGAACAATCTGCCAGATTTTAGTTTTGTTTGTTGTGCCTATGATTTTAGTTGCCCTGTTGACATTTTTGAAGAGATTTAGAGATTTTACAAGCTGCCACTGCATAAGATTGTGATTTCCTGTACATCATTGACGAGACTCTTAGCATTGTGTGTCCTCTTGTTGCAGGCTATCATTTTACTTGGAAGCAAAGCTGACATTCTCTGTATAATTGTGGTGCCCTAAGACAAAGGTGCTTAATTTGTCCTTTGCTTCTATCGTACCGTTCTTTTAAGCTTAGGACTAATGCGTGCTTTCGGTATAGGAAACTACATCTGTTTATGGGATTTCCTTTAAGCCAGATATTTATCAGCATGACAATGAAATCGACTGGGACCTCCTTCAGTTGACAGCTCGAGCCATTGATATGGTCATCATTTATTATCAGGAGGCTGCTTCCGTACGACAGAAACACTATTTTTATCCTTTTTAGAATCCTTTACCTATATAACATATTTTGCATGCAGACAGACTGGCTTTTCCTAAATTTTAAAATCCCATTACAAGTAGGTCACAAAAAAATGTTGAGCGCGTCCGCACAGAGCAATTTGAAGATAATACTAACACTGGCAAGGTAAACCAATGGCCTATCCCTATTCAGCTGTATTTATAGTCTCTGCAGGATTTGAGAACTCACTATTGTTGACACTGTTGAGACCATACATCCAAAATATAATTCCATCTTTAAACTAAAGCAAAAATAAATGATTTTCCAAGCCAAACTTACTTCCTCAGCTAGCATCTATGTTTCATTTTATTTTTGAACGGACAAATCTATTTGCTTCGTGCACTTTGGGTTTTCTTACATAAATAAAATTGTCCCAGTTAGTTGCACTACCCTTTTACTTTTTCCACTATCAGTGCAGAACATATAGCACCGATCACTTCAGTCAAAAACTTTTAGAATTTGTTGACAGAAGCGGTCCATTTCAGATATGTTCTGAGGCCTGATCATTTATCTAAACCCATACTACCTATGATACCAAATCTTTTTTCTGCTACTATGACAGATTTAATAAGTGTCTTGCATACTCCTCATGCTACTAACCATTTTCCTTATCCTACACGTATATGAAATAGTGACATGGATCTGGCATTTTGTGACATGAACAAGTTTATGCTAAGTGCATACAACAAGTCCCTGTTAACTTTCCTATATCCAGCCTTTGTATGTAATAGTGCCTCCTGGATGGCAGCCCGTTTACATACTTCGAGACACTACTGTCCACTGTATATTATGTGCTAAGTTGGATGCTTAGAATTACTTGTACTCAGCTATATAGACCTATCTTTTGCGCATCTAACATAGAAAATGCTAAAGTTTCTGCTTCAGGAGCGCAACCTGCAATGTTTAGTTGTTTTGTAACCAGAATTTATGTTGTCTGAACAGACTACGTCTAACGAACGACTTCCTATTGCTGACTACCTTGTGTTTTTTTCTCTTGCAGGATCTCCCATATTTGGCAAAAGGTATGGCGGCTTGTTCCAACCGTTTATAGCCAGCTCAGGTTAGTGTCCGTTTTTATGCTCCTCTTATCTATGTTTTTACTGTGCCTATTCTGGGTCCACCTTTTAGCTTACACGACGACTGAGTTTGTTTACTGATCAAATTAGCATACTTAGTGATTCATGCTTCTCCCTACCGCTGCATGTTCTATGGAGTGAATTTAGCTACTCCTGAAATTTGTGCCACCATGTCTGCAGTTAGGTTGCCTCCTATTGTCACCTATAGTCTTTAGACCTTCTAGACTGTGATTTGTGATTTTTATAAAAATTCCGGTTATAGTGTTGTTCATACCATCCTACCGCCTTGGACGGCATCCATTTTTTGATCCGATTTTTTAGTTCTCTTTTTTTTTCTTTAGCTAACTTGGCCCCTGGGCGGACATGCACTTTTTTCTTTACCTAACTTGCCCTTCTATGTGTTAAATCACGCTTTGCCTCATTGTACTACTATTTTCAAAAAAGATTTTGAAGCATTATCTACAAAATTATTTTCCTAAACAATTATTTTCCCAAACATTTAGCTGACCAACATCATTTAGATAACAAGCTTTGTACGATGTGAATAGCGTACAATACACGTCTTGATGCAGTATGATAATGCTTAGTCATACTCCAGTAACCAAATGTGTTTCAAATTTCATGTGCTCTTGTTCGCATATAAATAGCAATGTGAAGTGCTCCTGCTAAGCATTATATCCATCTCGTTGCCTTTTAGGTTCCTAATTGAATTGACTGAAGCACATCTTTACTCACGGTAAATTGTTTTGCGCATGCACACATCATATATTCATCTTTTTGTTGACAGACTGAATACATCTACCATGTTCAAATGTATCACCTGATTCACCCAGCAAGCAAAGTTCAATGTCTTTTAGCAGCAGCCTTTTCAATCGTGGACAAAGATTACTAAAACACATCCCTTTGACATCTCAAGATGAAAGGATCAAACATCCAGAGGCATAGTTAGCACTTAATTTGCTACCTTCTCAAGCATCTAGAACACTGCTATCGCTGATTTATGTTGTCAAATATGTAAAAAAATTACGTACTGCCTCATGTACAAAAAACCCGTGTTTGAGTTTATCTGTATAAAATGTCTAGATTAACCTCTTGCATTTCCAACTGACTGCTGACGCGCGTGATGGACTAGTGCCATTCAAAGTAAGAAACGTTGAATTGCACTTTGTTATTAAAAAAAACAGGGAATAACGATGCTTCAACGTTGGAAATAACACGAAGGATGTCAAGTCAGGTGCGTGGATCCCTTTCCTGCAAAACATCAGTTATTTTCTTTAGAAAAAATAATCATCGCCGTTTTCTCTTTGAAAGACATTTGTCATTCAACATTTTTCGCAACATTGTTCACAGAATGTACTGTGTCTACAGAATGCCCTAAGTCCCAGACAAGCTGAAAATATTGTTCATTGAAAAGGCAAGCTAAAAAGTAGTGTTCGCTAATTTGTTGTGAGAGAAAAACGTTGTTCCTTAGTTGAAAAAATACGGTTGATAAGACATGCGAACATGGCCTAGAGCATGGCACTAACTTTATCGAGGCGGGCAAAAGCGCTTAACTGAGACGAGCAAGCCAACCGCCTCGGTCCAAAGGTCACGGTTGGCCAATCACCTTGGTTAATTGATTAACCGAGGCGGTCGGCATAAGACAACCACCTCGGTTAACTCTATTAGGTCATGTTCGCTTGTCTTATAATCCGTACCTTTCGACTTGTCTTTTCAGCCGGAATAGTCAGTGTTTCAGCTTGTTTTTTCAGCGAACCGAACGGGGCCTTAACGGAGGCGGTTGGGTTAAGTAGCTCGCCTCGGTTAATAATTTCACAAAATAAAAAAAGCCCACCGAGCCCGGTAACCCACCGAGCCTAGTACCACGCGCCGCCGTTGCCCGTGGTAGGATTCGCGCCGCCACAGCCGTCGGTGGCCGGATCTGTTCGGTGGTGGCCGGATCCGCGCCCCCATCGCTGCTGGTGACTCGATCTGCGCCCATGCCGCCTCCGATGGTCAGATCCGCCACCGATGGACCGTTGGAGGTCGGATCTGGTGGTCGACGCACGAGGGACAGGGAAGGGGCGCCATGCTCGGAGGAGAGGGAGGGGTCACCTTGCCATGCTTGAAGGAGAGGGAGGGCCGCGTGTAACACCAACATGTCATGAGCATCGTGTTTATGTGTTAATGCATGTGATAAAGTGTGTAGATTAATTTCTCTAACTCAAAACGATCAATAAAAATGCTAAACGGAAGTTGCTCCACGATTTGTATAGTTATCAAGTAGGGTTTAAAACTAATTTTTATTGAACAAAAATACTATTGAACATGTACGTGACACTTAAATAAAGTTGGAAGTACAAACATTGTAGATGATAATGAAATACTTGCTGTAGAAAAATAATGTTACTAGCTAGTATTTCTAATAGTCTAGAAACAGAACTTGAAAACAAATCCAGCTCAAAAACTTAGAAATTTCCAAGTCTGCCAACAGCTAGACATTACTATGTTTAGCAATTTATTGTGAGCGATTGGGTTAAAGAGTGGTGTAGTGTTATAGCTCAATTTGGTAGTCTCATGTGCCGTCTTGAGCATGATGAAGCTGGTTTGGCTCCTAGAGCAATTGTTTAGTCATGTTGGACGCTTTAAAATTCGTGCACGTATTTGTCTCAGGATGGTTGGCGTTGTGTGCGCGGTCACCGCACGGTCACCCCGTGTTGCCATGCTCGGCCGGTCAGGCCACCTAGGCTTGGTCGAGGCCGGCAGCTGTGAGCCGCTAGCCCCGCGCCCTGCTCCCCGTTCTCGCGCTGCCACCATTGGTGCTGCCGCGGCCGCGCTGCCGCTGTCGTCGCATCATCGTCGCGTCTACGCCTATCCATTGTAACCCTGCGCCACTATCGACCTAGTTCAAGGCCGTCGCTGCCACACGCACGTGGTCGAGCCACCGTCGCCATGTCATTTATGACACTACGGCCGCGTGGGCCACGTCGGTTGGACACGCACGCGCCTATCGGCTAGCGCCAGCACGTGGGCCTCCTGATCTCGCCGCTCGTGTCCCGCCAAGGCGAGGATGAGCCGAGCCCACCTATCACGCCGTCTCTCTCTTTCTCTCTTCTCTCTCTGCTTTCCGTCGCCAACGAGTCACGTCACAGTGAGCCAGAGAGCGAGCACCTCTCATCAATTCCTCATGCTCGTGTCTCCACCTTCACATCCCCTCTCCATCCGCCCCCACCCCGCCTTGATTATGGCCAGGCCGAGCTCCAATTTTGGAGTTTTGCTCCCGCCGCCACGCCATTTAGGCCCAGCCTGCCTCATCGTGGCCAGCTCCAACCTTGCCATCTCACGTCAAATTGACCGCAGCACTAGCCCCGCCTAGAACCCCTCTTCGTCGTGTGCATGCTAGTTGCAGCTCTAGTACCGCCTCCTCGCTGTGGTCCGCCGAGCCAGCATCTCGGTAAGGTCACTAGTGAGTCGTCTTTGCTCACCCGCTACCCCTACTACCTTATTGTTGTTGTGGCTCACCAGAACGCCATTGCCATTGTCGTAGGGTGCCCGCCGTTGTGGAGAGGTCCTTCTATGGCGTCCTGGCTTGTGCAACCGCCACCCATCGTCTAGCGTCGACCCCTTGGTGAGATTCGGCCACTTAGCTAGGTTAGCATGGGTCCTAGGTGGCCGGCATTGTTGTCAGCGCCACCGCTCGCCGTGCCGGAGCACGCGGGGTAGGTTAGGGACCATGCCGTTGTAAAGAGAAGAAAGTGCAAGGGTTCTGTTGCAAAGTCGTTGTCTATATAAATAGTACGTGTAGTGTTTGCGCTATTGTCTGATAACGCGAGATCGTTTTTACAAGAGTGCCAGCACGCGCGCACGCTCCCCACCACGGGCCGCCTCCGCGCATGGGCCACGCCCCGCGTGGGCCACGTTGGGCCGAAATTGGTTTATCTTTTTTGTGGAAAATAGAAATAGCTTTTTATTTTAATTCTGAGCTAAACTTTGGTAATTAATATAAAATATTGTAGATATCCAAAAATCATGAATCCAATTTTGTTAGGTTCCTAAAATTATGCTCTATCTATTAGTGTATTTAGTTCATATATATACATGTTGATACCAGGAGATATTAAATCATTTGAGAGTGCTTAATATTATTAGGTTAATTATTGTAGGAATTTTTGTAGTAGATTGATGATAGAAAAAACCCTAAAAATTATACTAGTTTCATTGTATTATTAGGTGCTTGCTGTAATTTTTGTAGCCCTAAAATAGACTATTTAATATGGTAGCTAAATAACCATTAAGGCTAAATGAATAATGGCATGATATTGGTTTATAAAAATTAAGCACTTGTAGGGTGAGCTTTGAAATCTATTTAGTAGAGATAATGATTAGCTTAGTACCTTAGTCATTAGAGCGAGCTTAGTAACTTAGCATGTATATTCTTATTTCAAGAGTTGTTGTTGCCAAAATACTAAGTGTTGCATCATCATTGCATGCATGTAGAGAATGAGTTGGTGGACTTCGTGACTATCGGAGAACAGGAGTATGAAGAGGTGATCGAGGAGTACGAGGAGGAGGTCCTCGTGCAGGAGGAGGTCCCGGAGCCATCACTGACTAACTTAGCTGACAATCCGCCTACCCAAGGCAAGCCCCAATGCATAATCCTTATTTTGAATAATCATTGGATATATATATATATGTGTGATGTGCATTTACATTATAGGATTTATATTGAAACTACATGCATAAATAAACCTATCTATGAGTCCTACTAGCATAGGTCGAGTAGCTGCTATGCTTGGGCTATCGGTAGCGTGAGTAACCTATCGTTACTCACAATAGGTGATTATTATTATTACTCTCATGATAAAATGGTAAAAGGAAATGGAGACCGGACAGGGACATGGTACGGGTATTGATGGGTGTAATAGGTTGTGTCCCGCGGCTAGCGGGGCATAGCTTGGTTACACTGTTTTCCCTATCCATGTCAGTTAAGCACCGTTTGTTGATGTGGATTCTAGTTAGGTCACAGACTTATTATCCTGAGCACATACTTGTTTATGGGAGTGGGAAGGCTCGTTGCACTCTTGTCGTGGGTTCTGGCTCTTTCTAGACCAACTGATTGGAGGCGGGGATGGTGGAGGTCTAAGAACCACACTGAGTCTGAGACACAAGAGTGGGGGCTTGGAGTCCAAGTTTGGATGGGGACCTGGACCCCTTGATAAGAGAGTGGTGGGTTAGTCTTGCTTGTGCCTAGGGTACAAGCAGGGCATGTATTTCAAGGTACCCAGCTAGGATCCATTGGTTCACGAATCATCATGTGATACGGTATGACTTGTCTACGATCTAGCACCGTAGTAATAACTGGAAGATAAAAGATGGTGAAATGGATCTGATTGCTCAACTTTTGCTTGAAAGTAGAACAGGTGCTTACATAGAATGGATAGCTAATGAACTAATCATGACTGGTAATAAAACACCTACATAAGGATTCACTACTAGTATTGCTTTTCGCAAAAAGGAAACCTAGCAAACCATAAAGCTTATCATATCCTTTGGAGTCAGGAAATTATTCCTCACTAGTCAGGTAAGTCTTGCGAGTACATTGTGTACTCAGGGTTTATTTACCTCTGTTGTAGGTGCAGCTTGAGGAGTGGCTATTGTGTGGACGATTCTTTTGGTGGGCACAGATGGATACTTGTATCTTATTGTTAGATGTTTATTTTAATTCCACTGTTTAAATTCTACACTCTGAACTTGGTATTGTAATAATGTATTTCCAAGAACTCTTGTTGTATGAAATGGACTAAGTATTATAAACTCATTCTCATTATTGGATCCTAGATAAAAAAATGTGGATTGTTCGAGTTCTTCTTCGGGGTGTGCTCGACGGAACCGTCCGATGTAGCCAACTTTCGGGGTGCTTAGTGTCTGGTGGAAGACGAGCACCTCCGAAAGTGTGCTATTTCGGGTTGTTCTGCCATAGGTGGTATCAGATCCAATAATGAGTTATGAGTTTCATAACTCTTTTCAAAACATAAAATTTGACCAACAAAAGTTTTGCGAAAAGTAGGACTGCGATAAAATTACATAAATAAGTATAAGCCCTAGCAATATGGTCTATCTAGGATAGCGGCACTGGTTTTATCTAATCAATCTTCTATAGGTACACTAACTTACATTGCGTAAGAATTGTTTAGCAAGCGGAAAGTGAGTGTGCGATGTGCCAAAAAAATTTGCGAATGCCGCTATATTACGGCTTGAGTGAATGGGTAAGCCGATGCATGCATCATGAAATGAGAATCTTGCTTAAACTAAACTTCCCCCACACGTAGAAATTGGATTATTGAATTTATAGGATAACCTAAAAGAATGCTTTAATAAAAGTCTTATCATTTCTCTAAGTCTCTTGTTCCTAATCTGGAGGGTTGTCCCTAATGGTTGGTTCCTATCTGTTTATAGATGAACCTGAGGTCTGGTCGTGGAAATACCAATGCTAGGATGGGTCGTGGTCTTGGTGAAGACCAGGGTGATAATGGTCGCGATGAGGACAATGGCCACACCAATGGGGACAACCACGAGGCCCCACTTCTGGCTCCTCCTCCGCCACCACCACCTCCGATGACCCATGCGGAGATGATGGCAGAGATGCTAGCTGCTCGGTGTGAGTCAGCCCGTGCCTTGGAGATGCTTGCCCAGGCTATTGGTGGCTTCGCCCGTGGAGGCCCCTGTGGCAACGGTAGGAATGGGGGTGGTGCCCGTGCTCTAGCGAAGCCCTATTCCTACCAGGACTTCCTAAAGATGCACCCGCCAACATTCATGCCAACTACTGAGCCTCTGGGTGTGAAGCATTGGCTTCGTATTCTAGAGCAGAAGTTTCAACTACTCATTGTGACTGAAGAATAGAAGATGCGCTTTGCCGCACAGCAGCTTCTGGGGTCTGCCAGTGAGTGATGGGATACTTTCAATGCCATGCAGCCGGTAGACCACCGTGTGACTTGGTGGGAGTTTACCACTGCTTTCTATGAGTACTATATTCCTGCTAGTTTGCTAAACTAGAAGTTAACTGAGTTCCTGGATCTAAAGCAGGGAGTATGACTATGATGGATTATGTGAACAAGTTCAACCATCTTGCACAGTATACTAGAACCCATGATGACACTGATGAGAAGAAGAGGGACCATTTCTACCGCGGCCTCTCTTGCATCTTGCAAAAGGAGCTGTACACTGGGAGATATCAGACTTTTGGTGCTTTGATAAATGTATCCATTGCTATGGAGGGACTTCAGTGTGATTCTCAGGCGGAGTGAAAGTGTAAGCGAGTGATCACTGGATCTTCTAGTCACCCATAGGCTCAAAAGGTGCAGGTTGTCAGGAGGATGTCCTATCACTCCCCAAGTGGACAGTCGTCTCGTCAGACTCAACAGACTCACCAGGCACCTCCCACTCAGTACCGTGCACCTACTCAGCAGCTGCAACAGCAACCTTAGGGACAGCAGGTTCCGCATCGTCAGGGATAGGGGAACAAGCCAAGTGCTTGTTTCAAGTGTGGCAAGGAGGGTCACTATGCTCGAGAGTGTCCACATAACTAGCCTGCGTAGTCTTCCCAGCCTTTAGCCAACTCCCGTCTGGTCAAGAGGACAATTATCAAGAAGAAGGTGCTCATAAGCCACTCTAGACAAGTCAGCTTCATTGAGGCTGAGGAGATCTTGTAGAATGAACCTGTGATGACTGGTATGTTTACCATTGATTCCCACCCAACATATGTGTTGTTTGATTCTGGTGCATCACATTCATTCATGAGCATGGGGTTTGAATAGAGGCATAATATATCTCTTATGGTTATTCCTATTGCCTATAGAATTAGTACTCTAGGTGTGTAGTTGTGCGTTAATACTTAGACAGACACAGTCAGATTAGTGCTAGCCACTCACACTTACCACCTCCAGTTCATGGTGTTGTCTGGGCAAGGCATAGATGTAATTCTAGGAATGAACTGGTTGCAAGTTTATGGGATAGTCTTGAACCTTAAGCAGAGAGTTGTTGAGTTATGGATTCCTTCTTCTGAGTATAGGATGTCTGAAAGGTCCTAATATGGCTAGAGGGGGTGAATAGCCTAGTTAAAAATCTACAAACCAACTAGAGCAATTTGATTAGTATGACAAATAGCAAAATGCAAACTTGCTCTAGCTCTACAAGGGTTGCAAGCCACCTATCCAACAATTCTAGTTACTATGATCACTAGACACACAATTTTGCTAAGTCACTACTCACTAAGAGCTCTCACACTTGCTACACGAAAGAGCTCCACTAGATGAACTTAAACTACAAAGCAAGCTCTCAATTCTAGCTACACTAAAGAGCTTGCTACAACTAGTTTGCGAGAATGTTAATGAGTGAGTAGGGTGATTATACCGCCACATAAAGGAGTGAACCAATCACAAGATGAATACCAATTCAATCACTAGGAGAATACCAAAGGGCAAGAGACAATCAATTTTTCTCTCAAGGTTCACGTGCTTGCCGGCACGCTAGTCCACGTTGTGTCGACCAACACTTGGTCGTTCGGCAGCTAAGAGGTGTTGCACAAACCTCGTCCATACAATTGGACACCGCAAGAACCTACCCACAAGTCAAGCAACTCAATGACATGAGCAATCCACTAGAGTTACCTTTCGGCGCTCCGCCGAGGAAGGCACAAGACCCCTCACAATCACCGCGATCGGATCTAGAGACAATCACCAACCTCCGCTCGACGATCCTCGCTGCTCTAAGCTGTCTAGGTGGCGGCAACCACCAAGAGTAACAAGTGAATCCCGCAGCAAAACACGAACACCAAGTGCCTCTAGATGCAAACACTCAAACAATGCACTTGGATTCTCTCCTAATCTCACAAAGATGATGAATCAGTGATGGAGATGAATGGGGCTTTGACTAAGCTCACAAGGCTGCTATGTCAATGCAAATAGCCAAGGGAATGAGCTAAAGTCGGCCACATGCCTTTAAATAGAGCCTCCAATGAAATAGAGCCGTTAGGCTATCACTTCTGCCCAACTCAGGGCGATCAGAAGCGCCGCTCAGGTTGACTAGACGCTGGACCCCTGCGTCCGGTCGCCTGATGATCGCCATATGTCATCAGCTTCAAATGTTGAGCGCCCAATCTTAACAGCTAGTCTACTTTGCGCATGTGTTAAGTTGCGACCGGACGCGCTGCTCAAAGTAACTGGACGCTCCATCACTAGAGTTCGGTTGTTTCCAGTAAGGTTCCAGAGACAGTTTTTCATGACCGGACACATCCGGTCACGCCCGACCGGACTCGCCTAGCGTCTGGTCACTCACCCTCTTCTCTATGTGCCGCCACATCAGTAGGACCAGACACTGAATAGTGTTCAGTCAGAGTCCGGTCACTTGAGTCCGATCTCAGGCCGAGAGTACCACCTACTTTTATAATTGATCGGATGCTGGACCCCCGAGTTTGGTCACTTCGAACTCAGTGTCCGATCACTGTTTGATAGTGAAAAACACCTCCTTTGATTCAACAACTTCTCCACCCTTGCTCAAATGTGCCAATCACCAAGTGTATCACCTTGTGCATGTGTGTTAACATTTTTTCACAAACATTTTTAAGGGTGTTAGCTTTCCACTAGATCCTAAATGCATATGCAATAAGTTAGAGCATCTAGTGGCACTTTGATAACCGCATTTTGATATGAGTTTCATCCCTCTTAATAGTATGACTATCGACCCTAAATGTGATCACACTCACTAAGTGTCTCGATCACTAAACCAAAAAGCTCCTATAAATTTCACCTGTGCCTTGAGCTTTTTGTTTTTCTCTTTCTTCTTTTCCAAGTCCAAGCACTTGATCATTACCATGCCATCACCATCATCATGTCATGATCTTCATTTGCTTCACCACTTGGAATGTGCCACCTATCTCATAATCATTTTGATAAACTAGGTTTGCACTTAGGGTTTCATCAATTCACCAAAACCAAACTAGAACTTTCAATATCTCTCCTTATGCCCTCAGATCTAGCCTTACCAGTTGTTGCTCATGTAGAAGCTTCTCCTGATCTTGCTTCTATTCCTATGGTCTGTGAGTTTTCGGATATCTTTCCTGAAGATCTATCTGGGTTGCCATCGGATAGGGACGTGGAGTTTACTATTGAGTTAGAACCTAGCACTGCTCCTATTTCCCCGTGTCCCTACTGCATGGCTCCTAGAGAACTAGTAGAAATAGAGAAGCAGTTAGAGGAATTATTGGAGAAGGGCTTTATCCATCCTAGTTCTTCACCCTAGGGTTGCCCAGCTATTTTGTGAAGAAGAAGGACGACACTCTTTGGATGTGTGTGGATTACCGCCCTCTCAATGTGGTAACCATTAAGAACAAGTATCATTTACCTCGTATTGATACTTTGTTCAATCAGTTGGCTGGTGCGAAAGTGTTTTCAAAGATTGATCTTTGTTCTGGGTATCATCAAATTAAGATCTAACCACAAGATATACCAAAGACAGCTTTCTCTACTAGGTATGGGCTGTATGAATACCAAGTCATATCTTTTGGTGTCACCAATGCTCCTACATTCTTCATGTATCTCATGAATTCAGTCTTCATGCCAGAGTTGGATAAGATTGTAGTGGTGTTCATTGATGATATTTTGATATACTTCAAGAACAATGAAGAGCATGCATAGCATCTCTAGATAGTACTGACTCGATTAAGGGAACACAAGTTGTATGCCAAATTTAGCAAGTGTGAGTTTTGGTTAGATCGAGTGCAGTTTTTGGGACATGTTCTGACACCTAAGGGTATCTCTGTGGACCCAAGCAAGGTGCAAGATGTGTTAAATTGGAAATCTCCAAAGTTAGTGCATCAGATTCATCAGTTCCTTGGTCTTGCTGGTTATTATCGACGCTTCATTCCTAACTTCTCCAAAAATAGCTCAGCCAATGACCAAGCTGCTTCAGAAGGATGTCAAGTTTGTATAGAGTCTGGCTTGTGAAGAAGCTTTCCAAGCCCTAAAGAAGTTTCTTACCTCTGCTCCTGTTCTTGCCCAACCAGATATTGACAAGTCATTTGATGTGTATTGTGATGCCTCAAGGACTGGATTGGGATGCGTGCTTATGCAGGATGGATGTGTGATAGGTTATGCTTTACGCCAGCTAAAAAAGCATGAGGTGAATTATCCCACCCATGATTTAGAGCTGGCTGTTGTGGTGCACACTCTAAAAATTTGGAGGCATTATTTGTTGGGAAATAAAGTACATATTTATATGGATCACAAGAGCCTCAAATATATTTTTACTCAATCCGAGCTAAACATGAGGCAACGGAGATGGCTGGAGCTAATCAAGGATTATAATTTGGAGGTTCATTACCATCCTGGAAAAGCTAATGTGGTAGCTGATGCCTTAAGTCAGAAGTCGCATCAAGTTAAAGAAGAATCTTTGTCTCTCCACCATTCTGAGGTGTTAGCCCATATTGCTCTGGTCTCGGATTTACTTGAGCAAATTATTATAGAGCAAAGGCAAGATGTTTCAGAAATTCCGCATATCAAGAAGTTAATTGCCAAAGGGCGTGGTCCTCATTTTAGTGTTGATGACCAAGGTGTAGTGAAGTTCAAGAATCAATTGATGGTTCCCACAAGTGATGAGCTTAGGAGAAAAATTTTGGATGAAGCCCACAACTCCAAATTATCCATTCATCCGGGAAGTAACAAGATGTATCATGATTTACGTCACTTGTATTGGTGGCCAAATATGAAATAGGACATTACCAAATACATCTTAGAATGTGACATTTGTGGAAGAGTTAAGGCGGACCATATGCGTACGCCTGGATTTCTACAACCCTTGCCTATCCCTGTTTGGAAATGGGAAGATATTTCCATGAATTTTATTATGGGTTTACCCCGCACGTCCAAGGGCTACGACTCCATTTGGGTCATTGTGGATCGTTTTACCAAGTCCTCTCATTTTCTCCCGGTGGATACCAGATATTTAGCCAAGAAGTATGCCAAGTTGTATTTTGACCGGATTGTAACCCTACATGGAGTTCCTATCACCATTGTCTCTGATAGAGGGTTAGTCTTTGTCTCTCGTTTCTGGGAGCAACTTCAGAAATGTCTTGGTACTAGTCTCCTCAAAAGTTCAGCTTATCATCCATAAATTGATGGTCAGACAGAAAGAGTCAATCAAGTACTTGAGGATATGTTGAGGGCTTGTGTCATCTCTTTTTCAGAAAAGTGGGGCGAATGCTTGCCGCTAGCTAAGTTTTCTTATAACAATAGCTATCAAGAAAACATTCGTATGGCACCTTTTGAGGCCCTGTATGGCAAGAAATGTAGGACACCTCTTAATTGGGTTGAGGTGGGAGACCATGGTTATTTTAGACCTGATTTTATCAAAGAAGCTCGAGAGCAAGTTAGCACTATTCAGAGCCATTTGAAGGTAGCTCAAAGTCGTCAGAAAACTTATGCGGACAAGCGAAGAAGGCCCTTGTAATTTGAAGTTGGTGATTATGTGTATCTCAAAGTATCACCCATGAGAGGGGTGTATCCCTTTGATGTCTAGGGAAAGCTAGCCCCTCGCTATGTTGGACCTTACAAGATTTTGGCCCAGTGTGGTTCTGTTGCCTACTGTATCTAGCTCCCAGATATTTTGTTGGTAGTACATAATGTCTTCCATGTGTCCTAGTTATAGAAATGTTTGCGGGTCTCGATGAAGCTATAGAAATTGAAGGACTTCCCCTCCAGCCCGACTTGTCTTATATTAAGCATCCCGTCAAGATCTTGGATGAAAAAGAAAGACTGACTAGGAACAATGTGGTGAAGTTTTGTAAAGTTTAGTGGCAAAATCACTCAGAGGATGAAGCAACGTGGGAGCAAGAAAGCTATATCTTGAAGCATTATCCCCACCTTCTTTCTAGTTCACCGAGGTAATTGTTTAAATCAAAATTTATTTCTTATCTCTTTTCCCACACTAGGCACATAAAATCTCAGGACGAGATTTTGTTTAAGGGGGGTAGAATTGTAACACCCTCAGTGTTACAACGTAAATCATCTACTAAAACATGTCATGAGCATCATGTTTATGTGTTAATGCATGTGATAAAGTGTGTAGATCAATTTCTGTAACTCAAAACGATCAATAAAAATGCTAAACGGAAGTTGCTCCATGATTTGTACAGTTATCAAGTAGGGTTTAAAACTAATTTTTATTGAACAAAAATACTATAGAACATGTATGTGACACTTAAATAAAATTGGAAGTACAAACTTTGTAGATGATAGTGAAATACTTGCTATAGAAAAATAATGTTACTAGCTAGTATTTCTAATAGCCAAGGCGAGGACGAGCCGAGCCCACCTATCGTGTCGTCTCTCTCTTTCTCTCTTCTCTCTCTGCTTTCTGCCGCCATCGAGTTGTGTCACGGTGAGCCAGAGAGCGAGCACCTCTCATCCATTCCTCAGGCTCACATCTCTGCCTTCACATCCCCTCTCCAACCGCCCCCACCCTGCCTTGATTACGACTAGGCCGAGCTCCAATTTTGGAGTTTTGCTCTCGCCGCCACGCCATTAAGGCCCAAACCGCCTCATCGTGGCTAGCTCCAACCTCACCATCTCACGTCAAATTGACCGCACCACTAGCCCCGCCTAGAACACCTCTTAGTCATGTGCACGCTAGTCATAGCTCTAGTGCTGCCTCCTTGCTGCTGACGTGGCCATGCCTTTGTGGTCCGCCGTTCACCTCGCAGCGCGCACGTGGCCAGCCTTGCTCGGGTCATCTTCGGTCGAGCCAGCATCTCGGAAAGGTCATTGGTGAGTTGTTGTTGCTCACCCGCTACCCCTACTGCCTTGTTATTGCTGTGGCTCACTAGAACGCCATCGCCATTGCCGCAGGGTGCCCGCCGTCATGGAGAGGTCCTACTACGGTGTCCCGGCTCGTGCAACTGCCGCCCATCGTCTCATGTCGACCCCTTGGTGAGATTCGGCCACTTAGCTAAGTTAGCATGGGTCCTCGGTGGCCGACGTTGTCGCCAGTGCCACCGTTCGGCGTGCCGGAGTGCGCGGTGGAGGTCAGGGACCATGCCATTGTAAAGAGGAGAAAGTGCAACGGTTCCGTTGCAAAGTCGCTGTCTATAGAAATAGTACGTGTAGTGTTCGCATTATTGTCTGATAATGCGAGGGCGTTTTTGCACGAGTACCAGCGTGCGCGGGGGCTCACCACCGCGAGTCGCCTCCACGTGTGGGCCGCGCCCCACGTGGGCCGCGTTGGGCCAAAATCGGTTTACTTTTTTCATGGAAAATAGAAATAGCTTTTTCTTTTAATTCTGAGCTGAACTTTGGTAATTAATATAAAATAATGTAGATATCCAAAAATTGTAAAACTAATTTTGTTAGGTTCCTAAAATTGTGCTCTATATGTTAGTGTATTTAGTTCATATATATACATGTTGATACCAGGAGATATTAAATCATTTGAGAGTGCTTAATATTATTAGGGTAATTATTGTAGGAATTTTTGTGGTCGATTAGTGATAGCAAAAAACCTATAAATTTTATAGTAGCTTCATTGTATTATTAGGTGCTTGCTATAATTTTTGTAGCCCTAAAATAGATTATTTAATATGGTAGCTAAATACCCATTAAAGCTAAATGAATAATGGCATGATATTGGTTTATAAAAATTAAGCACTTGTAGGGTGAGCTTGAAATCTATTTGGTAGAGATAATGATTAGCTTAGTACCTTAGTCATTAGAGCGAGCTTAGTAACTTAGCATGTGTATTCTTATTTTAAGAGTTGTTGTTGCCAAAATACTAAGTGTTACATCATCATTGCATGCATGTAGAGAACGAGTTGGTGGAGTTCATGACCGCCGAAGAACAGGAGTATGAAGAGGTGATTGAGGAGTACGAAGAGGAGGTCCTCGTGCAGGAGGAGGTCCTAGAGCCATCACTGACTGATTTAGCTGACAATCCACTTGTCAAAGGCAAGCCCCAGTGCATAACCCTTATTTTGAATAATCACTGGATATATATATGTGATGTGCATTTACGTTACATGATTTACAATGAAACTACATGCATAGATAAACCTACCTATGAGTCCTACTAGCAAAGGTCGAGTAGCTGTTATGCTTGGGCTATCGGTAGCGTGAGTAACCTATCGTTACTCACAATAGGTGATTATTATTATTACTCTCATGATAAAATGGTGAAAGAAAATAGAGACCGGACAGGGATATGATACAGGTATTGGTGGGTGTAATAGGTTGTGTCCCACAGCCAACGGGGCATAGCTTAGTTATACTGTTTTCCCTATCCATGTCGGTTAAGGACCGTCCGTTGCTGTAGATTCTAGTCAGGTCACAGACTTATTATCCTTAGCACATACTTACTTATGGGAGCGGGAAGGCTCGTTGCTCTCTTGTCGTGGGTTCCGGCTCTTTTCAGACCGATTGATTAGAGGTGGGAATGGTAGAGGTCTAAGCACCACACTAAGTCTGGGACTCAAGAGTGGGGGCTTGGAGTCCAAGTTTGGATGGGGACCTGGACCCCTTGATAAGAGAGTGGTGGGCTATTCTTGCTTATGCCTAGGGTACAAGTGGGGCATGTGATTCAGGGTACCTAGCAGGGATATATTGGTTCGTGAATCGCCGTGTGATATGGTGCGACTTGTCTATGATCTAGCACCATAGTAATAACTGGAAGATGAAAGATGGTGAAATGGATCTGATTGCTCAACTCTTGCTTGAAAGTAGAACATGTGCTTACATAGAATAGATAGCTAATGAACTAATCATGACTGCTAATAAAACACCTACATAAGGATTCACTACTAGTATTGCTTATCGCAAAAAGGAAACCCAGCAAACCATAAAGCTTATCATATCCTTTGGAGTCGAGAAATTATTCCCACTAGTCGGGTAAGTCTTGCGAGTATATTATGTACTCAAGATTTATTTACCTCTATTGTAGGTGCAGCTTGAGCAGTGGTTGTTGTGTGGAGGATTCTTTTGGTGGGCACAGATGAATCCTTGTATCTTATCGTTAGATGTTTATTTCAATTCCGTTGTTTAAATTCCGCATTCTGAACTTGGTATTGTAATAATGTATTTCCAAGAACTGTTGTTATATGAAATGGACTAAGTATTGTAAACTTGTTCTCATTATTGGATCCTAGATGAAAAACGTGGATTGTTTGAGTTCTCCTTCGGGGTGTGCTCGACAGAATTGTCCGATGTAGCCAACTTTCAGGGTGCTTAGTGTTAGGTGGAAGACGAGCGCCTCCAGAAGCATGCTATTTTGGGCTGTTGTAAGGAAAAGGGACCTTAGGCCCATTTACGTTGGATTTTGGTGTTTGATGACTAACACAACCAAATTGGAATAATGAATTTGAAAGTAATTGTTTTATAGTTCAATAGGGTGCAAGATGTGACTTGGACAAAGGCGACATGATGATCCCATGATCAACACCATAAGTAAGACCCTAGAAGCACAAGAGAAGACCAAAGATATCAAGCAAAGTCCAAGCACAAAGATAGGAACCAAGCCGGACGTAAGATCGCGAAGAAACGAGCTTCACAGAGCCGACCGGACGCGGTCCTTATAGCGACCGAACGCGTCCGATCAAGATGCTCGGCAATAGTAGACGTCAGCAGCAGTGACCGGACGCTGAGGACTCAAGTGACCGAATGCAACGATGGCACTGTTCATCATCTCATCAACACCTTCAGTGTGACCGGACACGGCGGATGATCGACCAGACGCAGGAACTACAGCATCCGATCGAGACCAGAGAGGTTCCAAAGCAGCGCCAGCGTGACCGGACGCATCCGATCGACAGTGATCGGACTCAATGCCAAGTTCGATCTACGCGCTAGCTTCAACGGTCGGGACGACCGGACACGTCCGGTCAGGACGATAGCAGTGTTTGGTCAGTAGCAGAAAGCTGGGTTTCGTCCCCAATAGCTACTTTCTTAGTGGGGCTTATAAATAGACCCCCCCCCAACCAGCCATTTGAGGTGTGGAGAGTTGAGAAAACATATCAAGGGTGTTGATACACCATTTTAGTGATCTCCACTTGTATAGTGCTTAGTGATTCATTAGGTAATTAGCGTAGGTGCTTTACGAAGTGCTTAGGTTGATTAGACCACCGCTTATGCGCTTGCTCTAGGTTTAGGCTTAGTGTTTAGTGAGGTTTGCACACCTCTTACCACTTGATGCTTGCGCGCACCATTGTTGTACATCGGAGGGGCTTGTAGTCTTATGAGATCACATCAACCGCATTTGTGGTGTGGCCATCACCGTGTACCGAAGGGAATAAGGCCTGCGGCGGTTCGGCCAGAAGCTTGATAGTGAAGACGGCGGGGAGCGGTCGGGGAGAGACTTGCCGGATGGGACATCAGAGACCCACTTGCGCGTGGGTAAGGCCCGAGGCTATCCACGGAGTTAATCGACCGGGAGCTTGGCCCTTGCGAGGGATTCCTTACGAGGAGCTCCAACGAGGACTAAGAGGAAGCTTACGTGCTTCTCTATATCTCTGTAGAAATACCGGAGTCGTCGACGGAAGTTTGCATATCTCTACCTTACTCTGTAGCTTTCGCATTTACATTGTTTGCATAACTCCTTTTGCGGTAGAAATAGCAATACACTAGCAAAACCGTAGTTACACATTTAGATAGTCTATCTTTTGCATAGGTTTTGCTAAGGTTAGTGTCGACGAAATATGGTCGGCAGTCTACCTAGGGGTATGCCCAAGGTAGTAGATTATCGGCAGACAGATGCGCAAGCCCCAAACAAGACGGTGACGCAAGATAGACACGAGGTTTTATCCAGGTTCGGCCACCAAGAAGGCGTAATACCTACGTCCTGCGTCTGATTTGTATTGCTGTATGTCAATGAGAGATATTTTTTAGAGGGGTCCCCTGCCCGCCTTATATAGTCCGGGGGGCAGGGTTATAGATCTGGAAACTAATCCTAGTCGGTTACAATTGCCATATCTGGCCGGATAAGGATTCCTATTCTAACCGACCAGGATCCTGCTTGGTCGCCAAATCCGTCTTGATTCCTTGTGCGGGACTCCGATCAGGTTAACTGGGCCGCACGTCATCTTTCGGGTGGACTGAACCCATCGATCCGGGCCAGCCCAAGCTTAACCGTAAGGGTATAGGGGTTAATACCCCCACAGCTAGTCCCCGAGCATCATGTATTATGCTGCGACACGCCATTTGAACCTTCTCCGACAAGCGAGGCTTGAATTCTTGACGCCTCCGACCACCGTCATCACCGGAGAAGTAGGTTGTCCGAAGAATGTATGGTGCTCTTAAGAAAAAAGAAAAAGATTTCTGTCCCAGGAAGTGTGCCCACTTGTATTTCTGAAAAGAAATGTAAGTGCGTCTTGAAGCGTAGCATCTTTGATCATCAGAAGCGTAGGGGTCGAAAAACAAACACATTCACCGCAAGGTGAAGTGTGCCCACTTAGTCCCCGAGCCTGGTAGTAGGTGACATAGGCACGTGGTGCCAGGGTCTAAAAAGAATTCCCAGTTATGTTGAGAACCCAATCGTCGTACAGGCGATACGAGATGCACCGGCAGGTGCATCGTACCGATGTAGTCCCCGAGCTTGCTGGAAGGCGAGGTATGAGCCTTGTAGCAAGGTCTAAAGAAAAGTCTCTTAACTGTATGTGAGTACAGATCACATGTAGCCAAGGAGAACCATTATGCAAGCAGTGGTCGGGGCAGTCCCCGAGCACAGCCGTGGTTGGAGCGATCCCCGAGCACAAAAGTAGCCTGGGCAGTATCCAAACACAGTAGTGGTCTGTGCAGTCCCCGAGCACATTAGTGGTCTGGGCAGTCCCCGAGCACATTAATGGTCTGGGCAGTCCCCGAGCACATTAGTGGTCTGGGCAGTCCCCGAGCACATTAGTGGTTCGGGCAGTATCCAAGCACAGTAATGGTCAAGGCAAATCCACGATCACTTGCGCTGCTTGTACTATTTTTGTGTACTTCTCTCTATTCTCTGCCAAGGCCAGTCTGACCCGTCTGGTCAAAAAAGTAAAGAGATACAATACGTCATTCCGTCTTCTTCTTCTCTTTTTTTTTTTTGCAAACAGTCGGTTGACACCTGTATTGAGGTGTGTCAGTGTGGGCCCCCTTACACCATCAACGAAGAGGCGCATACACTGTTACCGAAGGAGCGCGTTTATTGGCGCAGATTTCGAGGTTGTGTGAACAACCGTCTGTGGCGCGTGCGCACGACTCCCAATATTCTCGGGCGGACGAAACGACGGTGCTCTTTGTTTTATATAATGCAGATCTGGTAAGTTACTCATACCATTCCCCATTGTCATCTGCCGCCGCAACCTTCTTCTTCCTCCTGTCGAACCCTATTCCCCAAAAATCATCACCAATCCCCTCGGTCTCCCGCATCCACCCACTTCGTAAGGACGAACTAATGGCGAAGAGAGACGCCCAGAAGAAAGGCGGGGTCATGGCGAAGGAATGGTGGAAGTCGCGGAGCAACGAGCAGACCATCAAGGACCTCGTCGCCATGGGAGTGCTTCACAACAAGGCACTTGCGGGATGGCGTGCACCAGAAGGAGAAAGCTTCCCCGATCCACAACCAGGTGAGATTGTGGTCTTTGAAGATTTCTTCAAAAGGGGTTTTGGGATTCCAGTGCACCCTTTCCTTCAGGGTCTCTGTTTGTACTACGAGATTGGGATTTGCAATCTGCATCCCAACTCGATTCTTCTTGTCTCCACCTTCATCCATCTCTGCGAGGCTTATGGCGGCTTCCAGCCCCATTTCGACCTCTTTCGCCACCTATTCTGTCTTCGGAAGAAAGGGAGCGGTGGCTCAAAGATCGCCGGAGGCGTTTACCTGAACCTGCGCGACGGCATGAAGGCTCAATACCTGCACTGCCCCTGGAACACCTCATTGGACGAGTGGTATAAGAAGTGGTTCTACATCCGTGAAGAGCCGAACACCATCACTCTGTGCGATGTGGGCTTGATTCCAGAGAAGAAAAGCAGCTGGTCGGAGAGGCCCGAGAACTTGGAGCAGATCGCCGAACTGCTCGGGATGATCCCGTGGGGAAGGCTTGATGGCCCGAGCGTTGTCGGCAACTTCATCAGCCGAAGAATTCAGCCTTGCCAGAAAAGGATTCACCCCGGCTTCGAGTACCAAGGAGGCGCTGATCCGACGAGGACCAGAAAGGAGCCGCTCGACAAGATGGAGATCAAGGCCAGGATTGGAGAGCTGTTCAACCTGGCCGATCCCAATTACGTTGCACTGAACGCCATTGAACACGCCTTCAAGCTGGCTCGCCCTCCCCCAAAGGTAAATGACGCCTCCTTTCAACTGTACAGTCATGTTGCATCGAGAAAATAACTGTCTTTTCCTTCATTGTGTGTCTCAGTGTAATGGCCGTGACCGGGCAGGAGTGTTTGTGTCGCCTCCCCCCGGTGTAGAATGGCCACAAGCTACTGGGCCAGCCGCCCAGACCAGCGCCAGGACCGACGACGTTCACTGGGCGGTACTCGAGACCGTAGAGGACGCCTCGACCAGAGCCGCTGGCAAGCGTCCGGCTGCCAGCAAACGACGTCAAGCCATCTTCCCCCCGTCGGACGACGAAGCAGAGGATGCGGACATCTTCCGGCTCGTCCCCCGAAAAAGGAGAAGGCAGGTGGGACCGTCGGAGCAGGGTGGCTCCTCTGTGCCAGCAGTGGTCACAGCACCGACCACTGCAACACAGAGCACGAACGAAGAGAACGTGCCGCATCAAGCTCCGACGCCCGTACCGGAGGTTGAACAAGTCCCGGTGGAAACTGCCGAGCAAACGGAGCAGGGGCGGTCGAGGAGACGTTCCTTCCTCACATCCTTCCGCAAATCAAAACTGTAAGTATCTATACTTTTGATGTAAGCTTTGCATTTTGCATTGGATACTATTATCTTCTGAATTTGTCTCTGAATGTATTAGATCGGCGTCCACCGAAAACCCCGACCAGCTAGCTGGGTGCGGAACATCCCTACCAACAACGGCTAGACAAACTGCTCAGCAACCAACCGTGGAGGAGCCCATGGCAGGGACTCCGCCTGGGCCTCAGCAGGCGGATGACCAGATGCCAGTCCCCGAGCAGAATACAAGTGCTCCAAGCACGAAACCTGATGAGGCGGATACCACAGCGCCAAGGGAGCTGGATCTAGCCGAGGGGCAGCAGCCAGAAGTTGCCCGGAACATGGTTGCCGACGCGACGGCTTGTGGGAAAGCCCTGATGGTCATGGAGTCTGCAAACTTCGGACCAGTGCCACCTCCCGAACAGGAGGCTGAAGAGGATGGAGTGGAAGAAGTCCTGGGCCGTCCCCAAGATAGGCGACAACATGTATATGTGTCGCGCTATCGGAACGACGAATGGGTCATGCACGAAGAAATCCCAGAGGTCGAAGAGACCTTAAGAGTCGAACGGGCAGCCAAGCGTCTGGTGACTGAAGTCCAGGTATATTTGGCTTTAGTCCTTGACCCTGTTGTGTAGTCGAGCTGTCTGACGTAGCTTGTCTGTGTGCAGGACTTGATGAAAACTGCAAGATACCAAAAAAGGTGCTTCGACCAGATAGAAGGAACCATGATGACCAATAAGGAGCTGACGGCTGAAGTGGAATGCCTACGGCGCCACCTTGAAGCCGCCGACCAGGAGAGGACAGACCAAGAAACACAGAACAAAAACCTGGTCGGCCAGCTCGAAAACAAAGAGCAGGAGAAAATAAGTAAGTGTTCACCGTATCATAGCAAGTGCAGGACTTGCGTTATTTTGTTCTTGACAGCAATAGCTGTAATGCAGGTTTAGAAGCTGAAGTGACCCGCCTCCAGGGGGAGAACAGTCGTGCGCTTGCAGAATGTGGTCGCCTGAAGGAGGACAACGAGAAACTGGCACGCCGCCAGTCGGAACTCCAAGACCACACTAACAAAATGAAGGACGACCTGAAAAGTAAGCACTCCAGACCACCTTTCTCGTTCAATTGCCCACATTGCCTTGTCGTGTCAGCACGTTTGATGTCTTGTACTGTTTTCAGTTTTGAAAGTCAATGCCAAGAGGCACCTTGAGGCCGTGATCAAGGAGCGTGACGACTGGAAAGCACAATGCCTTAAGGCTGCCAAGGAGCGGGACACGTGGAGCAAGCGGTGCCAAGAAATGGCAACTGGCATTGTGCCCGTCCTCGACCTTATCGACCCGGCGCTCACAGAGGAAGAGCTAAGGACGCCTCAGCTCGGACTGGTCGAGAGATGCAAGCAAGCATGGGGATGGTTCCAAGACTTCGTGAAGGAGGCAGGTGAGTACACGGGTGCCCATGTGCTAAGCATGGTTCGTGCTCACTACCCCCTGATCGATCTCAAATGCTTGGAGGCTGGGTACCCGAAGGAGATAGACCCAGACCAGGCCGAAGAGCTTCGGACAGCCCAGCTGGACTTGTCGTCAAAGATAATTGGCGATATTAACCTGTGCGGAGGTGGGACAGCACCTGTGCAGGGTATGCCATCGACAAGCCAGCTGGAAATGCCATCAGCTACAAGCCAACCAACGGAGCCTGCGGTCTCGACCAGCCAGGCACCGGCGGGGCCATCCCCTTCAGCTTGACTAGCTCCAGAGTCCCCGAGACTCGAGTAGGGTATCAGAGGCGGCGAGCAGTAAATGCCATGCGCCCCGACCAGCCAATGTAATAGGCTTAGAGCTGTAGAAGGAGGACATAGTTGTGTTATTGTAAACTTGAGCCTTTTCAGGCAAGCTTGTAATAACGTAATTGTATATCATTATAAGCTTGTTTGTTTTATACAAAACGTACTTTAAGCTTGAAATTTTGTGTTGGTGTAACTAAGTGGGAACGTGTTAACGTTCTGTTTAGTTGTACCGTTTTGCTCGACACGTCATCCTGAAAAGTTTGTGCGGCCCTAGTCTGGCATGTGGTCAGAGTATGAGGTACTATGACCTATGCACACGTGAACGCAGACAAGCCAAACCAGGGGGGACCTGCCGATCACCCGCAACGTAGAGAGCGGATCCCGTGCACGTGTTGGGAGGAACCGGAGACAGGGTCTGCTCCGAAAACCGTAGAAGGAGTGGTGGTCGGCTTGTACTGGCTTAAGTTAGAATAACCATAAAATTTGGAGTGACACATTAGAGTGGTCGGAGAAATCATAGTTGCTTTAGTAAAGTAAATCGAAAATACAAGTAGAGTACATATCTCAGTAGTTAAGCATAGAAACGTCTAAGCTTGTCGATGTGCCATGAGTTCGGTACGTCCGTGCCGTCTAGATGAGCTAACCTGTAAGACGTTGGACATGTGACTTCCTTGATTATGAAGGGTCCCTCCCATGGGGTTGCGAGTTTGTGGACACCAGCCTGGTTCGTCTTCCACTTCAAGACTAAGTCCCCGACCACGAAGAAGCGCTCTTTAACGTTCTTGTTGTAGTACCTGCGCAAAACAGCAAGGTACTTGGCCGTGCGTACGCAAGAATCAAGCCTTTTCTCTTCTGCGCTGTTGACTTCTAGCTCCCGTACTTCGTCGACCTTGCCTTTGTCGAAGTTCTCTACCCGTGCTGATCGGAAAGCTATATCTGGTGGGAGGACTGCTTCAGCGCCGTAAACCATAAAGTATGGTGAGACGCCAGTGTTACGACTGGGCTGAGTTCGGAGGCCCCAGACAACGGCTGGTAACTCCTTGAGCCATCTTCCAGGAGCTTTATCGTTTTCTCTGTACATCCTCTTTTTCAATGCATCCAAGATCATGCCATTTGCCCGCTCGACTTGTCCATTAGCTCTAGGATGCGCCACCGAGACGTATTTTACAACTATGCTCCTTTCATCGCAGAAGTCCCAAAAAGCGTTCCCGGTGAACTGAGTACCCAGATCAGTAATGATGCTGTTGGGCACGCCGAAACGGTGGATAACCTGGTCGAGGAATGTGACGGCTTTCTCTGAGGATGCCTGTACCAGAGGCATGTATTCTATCCACTTAGAAAACTTATCAATTAGCACGAAGACGCATGTAAATTTCCCAGGAGCTGGTTTGAAAGGCCCGATCATGTCCAGTCCCCAGCATGCGAAGGGCCAAGAGGCTGGAATCGTCTGGATCTCATGTGCCGGTACATGGATTCTCTTGGAGAAGAACTAACAACCTTCACAGCGGCGGACTAGCTTCTCTGCGTCGGCCACTGCTGACGGCCAATAGAACCCTGCTCGGAAAGCCTTACCGACCAGTGTTCTTGAGGCCACGTGGTTGCCGCAGGAGCCAGAGTGAATTTGGTCTAGGAGATGCTTGCCTTCCTCCTGGGTTATACACTTCATCAAGATTTCCTCAGCGTTTTTGCGCCATAACTTGCCATCGACGAGCAGATACTGCTTACTACGACGCATCAGGCATTCATTTTCTGTTCGATTGATATAACCGCTACCGTCTGTTAAGTACTTGATGAAAGGTGTTCTCCAGTCTGGCTCATGAGTGGTCGGAAGCGGCTCGGTTGTGCTCGGCGCTAGAACCGTAGCCACTAATTGCTGGTCTGAGACTTTGTCGGTCGTTGAATCTTCGTCTTCAATGGAGGGCGTGAGCAGGTCTTGGACGAATACGCCATGTGGGATTTTGGCTCGGGATGATCCTAACTTTGACAACGCATCCGCTGCTTGGTTCTTGTCCCGGACCACGTGTATGTACTCGATGCCATAGAACCTGCCTTCCAGCTTTCTTATCGATTTGCAATATGCGTCCATCTTTTCACTGGTCGTGTCCCAGTCCTTGTTGAGTTGGTTGATGACCAAAGCCGAATCTCCGTAAACATAGAGACGTTTAACTCCAAGCTCAACCGCAATGCGTAGACCATGCAAGCATGCTTCATACTCGGCGGCATTATTAGATGCTGGGAAATAAATCCTGAGGACGTACCGGAGCTGCTCCTTGGATGGTGATATGAAAAGAATTCCTGCTCCCGCACCGTCAATGTTGAGAGAACCGTCAAAGTACATCATCCAATATTCGTCGGATCCCGGAGAAGCAGGCGTGCTTAAGTCTGTCCACTCGACGATGAAATCGACGAGTGCCTGAGACTTGATTGTAGTACGGCTTGCAAATTCCAAGGAAAGGGGGCATAGCTCCATTGCCCATTTGACGATGCACCCGTTCGCATCCTTATTGCGAATGATGTCCCCCAAAGGATACTCGGTCATGACCACCACACGATATCCGTCGAAGTAATGCCTCAACTTTCGGGATGTTATCAGTATGGCGTAGAGCAGTTTCTGAATCTGTGGGTACCTGGTCTTGGATTCGTTGAGTACCTCACTAATGAAATAGATTGGCCGCTGTACCTTGTAGGCGTGGCCCGGCTCGTCGCGCTCGACCACCATTGTAGTGGAAACCACCCGATCGGTTGCCGCAATGTAAAGCAGGAGAGTTTCGTCTTCTCTGGGAGCAGTAAGTACCGGAGGTGACGTGAGGTATTGTTTCAGCTGCGTGAAGGCAGCGTCTGCTTCCTCCGACCACTCGAACTTCTCAGACGATTTGAGCAGTTTGAAGAATGGTAGTCCTTTTTCTCCTAATCTTGATATGAAACGGCTTAGAGCAGCCATGCAGCCGGTGAGCTTCTGAACATCCTTCACCTTTTTGGGGGGCTTCATGTCTAAGACAGCTTTGACTTTCTCCGGGTTAGGGCGTATGCCGTCGTAACTGACGACGTTGCCGAGCAGTATGCCAGAAGGGACACCAAAGATGCACTTCTTTGGGTTTAATTTCCATTGGAACGTATTAAGGGCTACGAAGGTGCGTTCCAAATTGTCAACAAGGGTATGTGCTTCCTTGGTTTTGACAACTACATCGTCGACGTAAGCCTCGACGAGGCCGTCTTTTATCTCATCGTTGAGGTAGGCCTGTATAGCGCGTTGGTAGGTAGCACCGGCATTTTTGAGCCCGAACGACATAGTCGTGTAGCAGTAGGCGCCGAAAGGCGCAATGAAAGATGTCTTGATCTGGTCGCCCTTTTTGAGAGCGATCTGGTGATAACCAGAGTAGCAATCGAGAAAGGAAAGCAGCTCGCAACCGGCGGTTGAATCTACGACCTCGTCTATGCGAGGCAAACCAAAGGGGTCCTTAGGGCAGTGTTTGTTGAGATCAGTGTAATCAACGCACATTCTCCATTCATTATTCTTTTTGCGTACAAGAACCGGGTTGGCTAACCATTCCGGATGATACACTTCTTTGATAAATCCGGCTGCCAAAAGCCGTGTAACTTCTACCCTAATCGCCTCCTTTTTGTCGCGAGCGAACCGTCGTAGCTTTTGCTTGATTGGTTTGGCTTTGCTGTTGACATTCAAGGAGTGCTCAATCAAGTCCCGAGGTACACCGGGCATGTCGGAAGGTTTCCATGCAAACACATCCACGTTGCCCCTCAAGAACCTGACGAGCGCGTCTTCCTATTTGGGATCCAGGTCGGCCCCGATGAGGGCCGTTTTGCTGGGATCGCCCTCGACCAGCTGGATCGTCTTGTGCTCCTTGCACCTGATGTTCTTGCGCGGAGCCTCGAGCTCTGGGATCTCCAAGTGGTCGACCGTGGTCTTCTTAGCGTTGAGCATGGTCTCGGCCATGCGAATAGAGAGGTCGTGGGCCTCTGCTATTTTGAAGCTGTCGTCCTCGCAGGTATAAGCTGCGTATACGTTGCCCCTGAGGGTTAAAACTCCTTTCTCAGTAGGCATCTTGAGCACCAGATACCTGTAATGAGGTATGGCCATGAACTTGGTGAGCGACGGTCGACCAAGAATAGCATGGTAGGTGCCGTCGAAATCAGCGACCACGAAGTTGACGTAGTCAGTGCGGAAGTGGTCCGGAGTCCCAAACTGCACAGGTAGCGTGATCTGCCCGAGAGGTGTGGAGCTCTGTCCGGGGAGAACGCCCCAGAACTGTGCCTCGTACGGCATCAGGTCCGCCTGGGCTATTTTCAGAGCGGGCAGGCTGTTCTTGAACAGTATATCAATGGAGCTGCCGCCGTCGATCAGTACCCTGTCGAACTGAACCTTGTTGATACAAGGATCGAGGACCAGGGGAAAACGCCCTGGCTCGGGTATGGCGGCCCATTGGTCCTTCCTGCTGAAGTAGATTTCACGGTGAGACCACGGAGGAAGCCGCGGATCGGTAAGAAGGTTGTCGTTCTTTGCCACGTTCAAGCAGGCGCGGGCGAGCAGCTTGCGTTCTCGTTTGATCTCAATGGACACCTTGCCGCCGATGATGGTGTGCACACGATCCGTCGGCTTGACATATTTATGACGAGGATCTGCGTCGTCGTCGTCGTTGTCCTCGTTGCGCTGTTCCCTCACGTCAGTAGGCTTGTCGGACATATCCGGAGCCTGTTGGCGCGTGTAGATAGTCTTGAGGACGCGACAATTCTCCATGGTATGGTTCGACTTGGGATGGAGCTGGCAGGGGCCCTTCAATGCCTTGGCGTAATCGTCCTCGTAGTTACGACGTCCTCCGCCCTTTTTCACAGTATTGACCTCGCCATCATCTTCCCGAGCACGCTTGCTTCTGTAATCGTCACGGCGGTTGCGCCGCTGATTACGTTGATCACGGTGGTCGCGGGAGTCGTTGCGCTGGTTGCGGCGGTCAAAATTGTCGTTCCGACCACGGTTGCCGCGGTAATCATCGCGGTGTGGGGGGTGGTCGGAGCGTGGGACCCTTGCTTCTTCTTCGACGATTATCTTTTTAGCGTCGTCAGCGTCCGTGTATTTCTTAGCGGTGGCCAAGAGCGCTGTGACTGACTCAGGTCTTTTCCAGAGGAGATTGTCTCTCAGGGCGTCGTGGAAGCGTAGGCCGGTGACGAAAGCCTCGATTGCTTCGTTGTCGGATATTGATGGGACCTTGATGCGCATCTCCGAGAAACGCCGAACGTACTCGCGCAGTGGTTCGTCTTTCCTATCTCGGATCCGTTGCAGATCGTACTTGTTGCCGGGTTGTTCACAAGTAGCGATGAAATTGTCGATGAAGGCCTGCTTGAGTTCCTGCCAAGAGTCAAAAGAGTTTGCCGGCAAGCTAACTAGCCATTGGTGACCTGCATGACCAACGGCGACTGGGAAGTAGTTAGACATAACGTGCTCGTCAGCCATGGCTGACCGGCACGCGGTTTCATAGAGCATGACCCATAATTCGGGGTTTTCTTTGCCGTCGTACTTCTGAAGCTTCTCGAGCTTGAAATTCTTGGGCCATATGACTTGGCGCAGGTGTGGAGTGAACTGCTTCAGACCCGGCGGACCGTGGACGGTGTCGAACTCCATACGGCGATAGCTTTCATGGGATGCACGATCGTCGGCTCTCTGGTTGATGCGAGCACGCAAATCACGTCCACCGAGGTAATGGCGGAGATCGTTATTGCCATCGCGGCGATCTCGATTGCCACCTAGATTAGCGCTGCGACTGTGGTTATCACGGCGATTGTCGCGGTTATCTCGGCGGTTGTCGCCTCGAACGTCGTGGCGGTTATCCTCCCGGCGGCGGTTGTCGTCCCGACCACCATCACGACCACCGTTCCCGCCTTGACGGTTGTCCGATGGGTCGTTATTGCGCGAGCCACGTAGGTTGAGTGGCTGTGAGCGACTTGAGTATTGGCGGCTGTGGCTTGATTCGACAGAAACGGATGGAGCCCGGGCTTGGTTCATCTCTGCGGTCTGAGCCATAGCAGCCGTCAGATAAGCTTGTATGTCATCACGGATTACTTGAGTCTCGGGAGTGTTGGGCAGCCGCTGCATCGTCGCCATGGCGATGGCTACGTTGGCGCTTGGGGTCTTGAAGACTTGTTTATCCCCCACCCTGTCGAAAGCATTGTTGAGGTCGCGCGGTTGGACCCTTATGCGTCGTGCCTCCTGGTCTGCTTCAGCTTCGATTTGCCGGCGATTAAACCGGTCAATATTGCGTGCTTCGCGTGCAGTCTTTTCTTGTTCTGTTTCGCCAACTGCTGGCGGCTCGTCGTTGCTGACAACATGGATCAAATCCCTTCGTCTTGGCGGGAAAGACGGAAATTGGGGGAAACCCAGGGCGTGGTCTGGTAGATCCAGATCGTATTGGGCGCCTTCATCTTCGTGACGCTGAAGCTCGGTGTGGACAGATGCGTTGGACGCGATGCCGGATGAGGAGCTGGAGTCACCTTCTCGGACTGTGTGGACGGATCCTTCCCGATAATCTTCGATCCGGACCATGTTGACGATGTTGCATGGCTTCGGCCGAGATCGGTGTACAGGACACAGATCCGAGCGGTGTCGCAGGTTGTACGCGTAGCTGGAGGCAGCGTTTTGTAGGCCGTAGGGCTGGACCTGGTGGTTCTCCGTCGGGGCTTCGTACTCGCAGAGTCGGAGACCCGTCGCGATGTCAGGCCGGCGACGAGCGAAACGCCCCTCAGGAGTTGATACGACCACAAGATCTGTTCCAAATCGCACAGGACGACTGGTCCGAGCTGGTCGGATAGATCTGTCGTGGAGAGCTGTTACCTGCCCGTTAGGTTGGGTTTGAATCGTACTTACCAGAGCCAGGGTTTCAGCGAGTTGGATGCCGACCCGATCAACGGAATCGAGCAGGTCGGTGTTGTCGATCTGCTTCCCTCTGTAGCGGGGAAGCGGATGACGGGTTATTGGCGTGGCTGTAGGCGTGGTCGGAGCCAGATGTCCCGTGGTCGGAGCTAGGTCCATCGTGGTCGGAGCCGTGTTCACCGTGGTCGGAGCCGTGTTCACCGTGGTCGGAGCCGTAGCCGATGCAGGTGAAGTAGTCGTCGGCGCAGGCTGAATCCATGCCACCCCCGTGGCCATGGCGATGGAGTCGTCGGAGCTGGTGGTCCAGGTGATCTGGCCGACGGTGAACGTGAGGCCGCTGGGCGTAGCCATGGAGCCGGAGATGATGACCATCTTGTTTGTTTGGAGAGCAGTACGCACACCCCCTGCCTGGCGCGCCACTGTCGACGAAATATGGTCGGCAGTCTACCTAGGGGTATGCCCAAGGTAGTAGATTATCGGCAGACAGATGCGCAAGCCCCAAACAAGACGGTGACGCAAGACAGACACGAGGTTTTATCCAGGTTCGGCCGCCAAGAAGGCGTAATACCTACGTCCTGCGTCTGATTTGTATTGCTGTATGTCAATGAGAGATATTTTTTAGAGGGGTCCCCTGCCCGCCTTATATAGTCCGGGGGGCAGGGTTACAGATCTGGAAACTAATCCTAGTCGGTTACAATTGCCATATCTGGCCGGATAAGGATTCCTATTCTAACCGACCAGGATCCTGCTTGGTCGCCAAATCCGTCTTGATTCCTTGTGCGGGACTCCGATCAGGTTAACTGGGCCGCACGTCATCTTTCGGCTGGACTAAACCCATCGATCCGGGCCAGCCCAAGCTTAACCGTAAGGGTATAGGGGTTAATACCCCCACAGTTAGAAAAAGAGTCAATAGTTTAGAGTTAGAGTTTAAAATTGCCTAATTCACCCCCCTCTTAGACGTCACGGTCCCCTACAGCTGTTCTGCCACACCGCGCGTCACCAGTGCAGCTATCCCAGCGTGCCGGTGCTACGTGTGGTGGCTGCCGCCACCGGAGGGGGCTGGCCCGTGCGCCTCCTCCTCCCCACCAGCCGCCTTCACTGCCTCCACGTCGGAGAGGGAGGCGTGTGTGGAGGGATGGACCGGAGGGAGAGACCGATGAGAGAGGGACCGAAGAGAGACAAGAGAGAGACGGACGAGGGACGGACGAGAGAGAGAGGAACGGACGAGGGAGAGTTATTTCCGCTCCGCTGCACATGTGGCGAGCCACGAGTGGCCACCAGCCCCGCTTCCGGATCGCTGACGTGGAGTAGCACACGGATCATCCCAGCGTGCAGCACATTTGTGCTTTCTCACTGCGACCGACATGTGGGCCCCACTCCCATTCTCGTTCCTTTGCGCCCACGCCTCTGAATAACCAAGGCGGTTATTTGGAAGCGACCGTCTCGGTTAATGTATTAACCAAGGCGGTCGCGCTATAATGCCCATCTCGGTTAATGTATTAACCGAGACGGTTGTGTTATGATGCCCATCTCAGTTAATAGGCATTAACCGAGACGGTTATATTACATTGTCCGTCTCGGTTAAGCATTAACTGAGGCGGTTGCTGGACCGGTTGTTCTACCACGAATAACCGAGGCGGACAACTGACCCGCCCGCCTCTGAGCCCATTTTGAAAACGTCTCGCAAAAAAACTGTGTAGCAGTGTGGAGTTTAGTGAACTCGCGTTTCAGGAGTACTGACGTCTGAGAAAGGCAACACGCAGATCATGCTGCCGTGGCACCACATCATCGATCAAAATTCAAAAACTAGTCTCACGCATCCACCGAATTATATTATTATTATTATCGAGGTAGAAAATAGAAAATCTGGTGGCACAAGCATCCACCATCCTTTGCAGCTAAGAATCTAAGCATCTTCGGCCTGCTCGTTTGCTCGTATATGATCGTAAATTATAAGTTAAAATAGTATTTTTCTCTCACACCAAATCAATCAGCAGTAAATAATCCACGATCTTTTAGGACTAAACGAACAGACTGCTTACCTTTACAGCCACCTTGGTGCAACATCCACGCCCGCAACTCCATATTCCCATCGCCCCATGAAGCTTCATCTTCAAGCTCGGCACATTCGCATTTAATTTCGCTGTGCTTCCGTAGCTTCGGCTGGCCCTGCTGCTATATACCTATCACAAACCCCTGCTGCACACAAGTGCTGTGCAGTGGTGCTGCAGGAATCCCAGGCCTTGTTTAGATGTCATCCAAGTTTTTTTACTTTTTTTTTTATCACATCAATTTTTAGCTGTTTGCATGGAGTATTAAATGTAGGTAAAAAAATAACTAATTATACAGTTTAGTTGGAAATCACGAGATGAATCTTTTGAGCCTAGTTGGTCCACGATTAAACAATATTTATCAAATAAGATGAAAGTGGTACTATTTATCGGGTTCATTTTTTTGCAAAGTGAACGAGGCCTCATTCTCGTCCTCCCAGCCAACCACCA